>NW_015753611.1:0-502 GCF_001515625.1 Sinocyclocheilus rhinocerous
TCTGAAGCGGCCGACAGTGACGTGGACAGTAAAGAAGATGAAAGTAAAATTTACGCGATTGAAAGAGCAAAAAGTGGGGCTAAGAGACGAAATCTCCTATGGCAACTTAAAGTGTTACATATCATCGAGGCTGAGAAAAGAACACAACACTGCAGACAAAAGGTAAATGCCGTTATCGCTGTTTTCCAAGTTTGTGGAGTTAATATGTTTACATGGCTTTTTAAAAATATTTTGGCCAATCAGCGAACACTTACGTCACTGATAGTTCCAATTGAATTTTTTTAGACCCTACTCTGAAGTAGGAGCTAATTAAGTTCCCCCAAACCGAGTTCCTAGTTCCTGAGGTGCGAACATGCCAAAAAAGAGCCAATTCTGCCAATAGTTTTATAGGAACTATGAAAATGTTCCTCCAGTGCGAAAGTCCCTTATGTTATAACACATATTTAAAGGAATCATATTATAGGGATAGTTCACCCAAAAATGAAAATTTGATGTTTATCTG
>NW_015753612.1:0-502 GCF_001515625.1 Sinocyclocheilus rhinocerous
ATTATAAATTAATTCTCGTATACTATTTAATTTATTTACATTCCTAGATACTATAATTGCATTTATCAGATGAAGCTGTATGGTTGCCAATGCCTGTAGAACGGTACACAATGTCTATGAGAGGTCACTGTTGCTCGTAGTTTACTCTTTCAGTGTGTGCTCTGTGGTAATTTTGTTGTAGCCTGTGTAAGATCTTGTCATTTTTTCCTATAACCTTGGTGCTCTATACCCATACAACTTTTAGTTATGACAAGGTTCTCTAGGAAGAGCTTGTTCCGTCTGCTACACAAGCGAATCCTGTTTCCAATAAACGCTGGGTGAATTTAATTGATGATTCTTTTTGTTCGTTTATTATATGCTGCCAGAGATGAGCTTACTGCAAGCATTAAAAAATCGACTGGTCCTGTAAAACCCAACTAGAAATGTCTCTGGAAGCCTTGTCTGACTTGTACTGTTTGTACTTACAACAGAATTTCATTTTAATCGAATCCCGTTTAAAATA
>NW_015753614.1:0-502 GCF_001515625.1 Sinocyclocheilus rhinocerous
TTAACCACAACATGTAATTGCATCATTTTGTGTGTCAGTTCACTGGGCACCACAGAAACCACAGGTTTTTTCAGAGTGATGCCAAGCGGAAAGGTTTTCAGAAAAGCCTCAGAGGTTTAGGACTGGGTTCAGCTAGTAAGCGTGTGTGTTCACATGAGCTTTTAATTTTGTGGACTAGAATACATCCGGAATACTCTTTCATTTCTGACTTAGGACATTTTGAGGTTTTGAGTCTCTGGTTTGTGGTCTGATTTCTTGTAAAAGTGGTGTGTGCAATCAATACAACATCAGGATGAGCATGACATGCTTCAGACATCTCAACATCTTCAAGTAAACCTTGTACAATTGTGAATACTATAGAGACAGTATCCACAGCATGCCAAATGTCCCATTTAAGGCATTTTTGTGTCCCCTCTAAACCCACTGATTGCTGCTTGCAGTGACATTATTTTATTGTTTAAAGGGGTCATATGATGCGATTTCAAGTTTTCTTCTCTTTGGA
>NW_015753615.1:0-496 GCF_001515625.1 Sinocyclocheilus rhinocerous
TGTGTGTGTGTGTGTGTGTGTGTGTGTGTGTGATATTTTTCAGCTCGGTATCCTCGTGCACGGCTCCTCTCTGAATTGGTGACTTCTGTCCTGTTTTCTCTCTAAATGCGTCTCAGCCGAACCATCTGGTTCAGTCTGCTTCCAAAGCCCTATTACGTTAACTATAGCTGTGGCTACTCTCCCGGTGATCTTTCACCTTTAACGCTCTGCATTGATCCCAGCCTCAGTGAGAATAATGTCAGCCGTCCGCTCTTATCTCCCGCCGCGCGCCAAACGGCCCGATAGAGGCGGAAAGTGACGCGTTTGCAGAATTTCTGAGCCGATATTTAAAAGAATGTCAATAAGTAAGCAGTTTTCGTACTTGTGGGGAGACGTTGTCTGGTAGCATCTCCATGGTGTGAATGTAATGTTTGTGAGATGCATGCAGGAAACTAAAGGGTTAGTGTATCCAGAAATGACCATTTTCTGAAGATGTTTAGCAGAATGTTCACGCTGC
>NW_015753616.1:0-502 GCF_001515625.1 Sinocyclocheilus rhinocerous
TCATCTTTAACATGACTACAGATTACCACATTCCCCACAAAAGGCAGAGTGTGTGCCACTGCACCAGCCTGGTGGAAAAAAACCCAGGGTGGATCACATAGCCGAGGGTCTTTTTTATTGAAAGCCTGATTCACTTCATGCAGCTCTGGCTTCTCAAGGGGGGTGGATGGGGGGCTGAGCTCATTGTTGAGATATTTCAAGACTCCTGCTACCTTTACTGAGGTCACTGGAAATTACTAGGAGGGAGAAAAAGAAGTAGAATATCCACTAAAGAACAGCAAAAATGTTCAGAAATGTTCAAACAGAATGCTCTCTTTTCAAATTACTGACAAATGAAAGTCGAAGGAAAGAATCCTTGGTAGGGATGCAACGATTCACACAACTCACAATTAGGGATGTTCATTTGAACCGTTTAACCAGTTAACCGACCGTAAGAATTTTGATAGATTAATACAACCAGTTAAATGGTTTAAAAAGTCATTTAATTATTTATTTTTTCAGT
>NW_015753617.1:0-502 GCF_001515625.1 Sinocyclocheilus rhinocerous
TACTACATTTTTTATATTTTTCATTCATTCTTCATGTTTCACAGAAGAAAGTTATGCAAATCATTAACTAAAGCTATTAAAAAAAGCTTTTTGTTAACTGAAATAAAGCTGAAATAAAATATATACATTAGATGAAAAACAAAAGCACATTGCAACACTACTAAAAATGAAGTTAAAATTAAAATGAAAACTGAAAGTACAAAAATAAAAGCTAACTAAAATATTAATAAAAACGAAAATTGTATATAAATAATACTAGAATAACACTAGGATGTATGTCACATTATGGAAGAAAAGAGCTGTTGCTAAATTCTTCAGCTTTTTTGTGTTCCACAGAAGAAAAGAAGTCAATTTTAGTAAAAGTCAGGTTTTAGTAAATTATGACAAAACAGGTTCTATAGTATAAAGACATGCAGAATTTAGAGGCAAACTCTAGATTGAATCTCAATTTGACTACACTCATAACCAGTGTTGGGGAAAGTTACTTTTAAAAGTAATGCAT
>NW_015753618.1:0-502 GCF_001515625.1 Sinocyclocheilus rhinocerous
TCTTGTACCAGGATGAAGACGTCAGCGCGGGAAGCCGCCGCAGATCCCGCAGGAGTCACGATTCACCTGTTCCAATGGAGATGGACCTGCTCTTTGACATGGACGTGCTCATGTCTGAATTCTCAGACACGCTCTTTTCCACGCTGGCCTCTCATCAACCTGTAGCCTGGCCCAATCCGAGGGAGATTGGTGAGAAGTCACAGTCGAGTCTGGCTTGTTAACGCGTTTATTCTAGAGAAAGATGAGCTGAGTCTTAAGCGCCGCTGTCCTCTCAGCCCATGCAGGTAATGCAGATATGATCCAGCCAGGCCTCATCCCACTGCAGCCCAACCTGGACTTCATGGACACTTTTGAGCCTCTGCAAGGTACAGACCAGGCCACTCTTGTTAACTAATTTAAGACTTTTTAGATTACGGAACACTATTCACTGTTAACTAGTTGCTTATTAGCATGCATGTTACTTGCACATTGGCTGTTTATTAGTACTTATAAAGCACATATT
>NW_015753619.1:0-501 GCF_001515625.1 Sinocyclocheilus rhinocerous
AACATACTGTTCGGAAAGGAGCTGCAGCCCCAGCGATATGAGAGCATCCTCAGAGCCTGTGCGCTCAAAAGGGTGAGATGCGTATTAGTTCATTCATCCATCTCACTCTTGCCTTTCTAATCTTTTCCATATGCTTGTAAATGAAACTCTCAGTAAGATTATTTATTGTTTACTTGGTGTAATTGGGGTTGTCAGATCAATTGCGTGTGCTGATTACTTAATTTAAATAATCACAAATTAAGTGCATACCTTTGCACTACTCTTTAGGGTTCGGTAAGATTTTTGAAAGAAGTCTCTTATGCTCACCAAGGCTGCATTTTATTGATCAAGCATGCTGTAAAAACAGTAGTATTGTCAAATATGATTACAATTTAAAATAACTATTTTCTATTGTAATGTATTTTAAAATGTAATTTATTCCTGTGGAGTAATGATGCTGAAAATTCAGCTTTGCATCAGTTTTCAGTGTCACATGATCCTTCGGAAATCATTCTAATATGC
>NW_015753620.1:0-502 GCF_001515625.1 Sinocyclocheilus rhinocerous
TCCTCCAGCACCCCCTCCACTCCCGCTGCCTCCTCCTGCGCCTCCGCCACTGCTGCCTCCACCTCCACTGCTGCCACCATTTACTCCTGAACTCCAGCGGCTCCTGTCAGGCACAGCGACAATCAGGATCAGTATAAAGGCAAACAACATTCTCTCTGCATCTGATATTAAACTCCAACAGCCTACTTCTACACCTCACATTCCTCGTCTTGTGAATATAAGAGAATTAGATAGATGTTTAATAGGGTCTCTAATTTAAACTTCAGTGCATAATAAAAAAATAAATAAAATAAAAAAGTGTTTAAGTTTAATTCTGTGAATCAGTTTAAAACTGATTTAACAATTCATTAGCATGGTCACTCAAATGCTAATTTTTCATTCATATATATATAATTTTTTTTTTTTTTTATGCATGTATGTATGTATGTGGGGAAAAAAATTTAAATAAATATATATAGTCCCCTTGGAATTATAAGGTTCTATCTGCATTCCGAGTAGTTTT
>NW_015753621.1:0-502 GCF_001515625.1 Sinocyclocheilus rhinocerous
TTTAATGACTGAAAAGAGGTCACCTGATAACACCTTCGTTTCGACCTCTGTCATCTATGCTAGCTTTTCATGCTACAATTAAAAATATTTTCTAGGCATATCAATTGGTAAACGTGGTGGACCTTAAAAGGTTTAAAAAATCCTTATCGAATGCAATTTCACGTAGTAAAAAAACGAAATGTGGAAAGGGGTGGGGGTGAATACTTATGAAATTCATTGTAATCAAACTTGAGCAATGCTAACATGCTGTTGCATGTTTAATGACTCAAACAGAGGTCACCCAATAACACTTCTGGTTTGATACATTTAACACAGTAGCATCAAAACAAGCTCAGTATGCAGTTCGTGAAGCCTGAGGCGGCTCTTGTCCTGTGCTGTCGATGACAGCTTTACTCTGAGGGAACCACTCCAGATGGCTGCTCTCTGATCACAGTGAGCCCATGGCGGTTATACAACTGAGTGAAATGTGTAATTAAAGAACATGTCTGTGAATGACTTTTAC
>NW_015753622.1:0-502 GCF_001515625.1 Sinocyclocheilus rhinocerous
TATGTAATGTAATCTGATTACTTTTTGAATTACTTTTTTTTTTTAATCAAACTCTTTTAAACGTACCATCAAATGTAGTATATTGATATAAAAAAGCAAACAGAAAGAAAATATATTCAATTTATTTTTTTTATTTCAACATCATAAAATGCATTAAACATTACATTACACAAAGGTTTCCTAAATTGGAGTTAATGTAAGAAAAGGGTTTGTGAGTTGATAAAAAAGCTAATAATTAATTAAAACATAAAAATTTAAATAAAATAATTTAAACACTTGAACACTAAGAATATAAATATTTTATTTGTTTACCTGCATGCCTATATTACCATTATCTAACATTAGAGTCCTGTAAACATGCAAATGTGTTGTTCAATTATTTTAAATATTAACTTCCTCTGAGATATTTCAAGTAAATGTTTTATTTTAAGGGATTTGGCTGATAAAAACTTTAGAAATCCCTGCATTACATGAACAAACATTAATAAACATGAAAACAACA
>NW_015753623.1:0-502 GCF_001515625.1 Sinocyclocheilus rhinocerous
TATCATATTTACATGTTATACTCCGCTCCACAAAGATTGTCTTTACAGTAAAATTAATACCTGAATGTCGAGGTTTGTCATTCTCTTCATGAAAGCAGGAAGTCAGGGATGTAACACTGTACTCTGAACAGGAAGCTACAAATGAATTTGAGGAACATGAACACGTGATAGTCACCTCACTGTGTTAATAAAATAACATGTACAGATGTTTCAAGCAGATTATTGCTTCTTTTGACATAAATAGACAGAATATTATTAGATAGAATAGAATACTTCACAAAATCATTGTCTTTTTTTTAGACCAAATAATTGTGGTTTTGGCGAATCTTCTTTCAAAAAACTACAAACCCCAACATTTTAAATGATAGTGTACATTATTTAATAAACAAACAAATAACATAAAACATATTGTATTTGTACTTCATCATTTAAAAAATAATATTTGAAAAATGACAAATTTCACGGTTACACTTTATTTCGATAGTCCACTTTAGACATTCTA
>NW_015753624.1:0-502 GCF_001515625.1 Sinocyclocheilus rhinocerous
GTCTTTTGTAACTTTGAGGAAGAATCCATAAAACATTAATTAATTAATTAATTTTATTTTTTTGGATTGATAGTAAGTAGCTACTATTTAAACATACAAAATTCAAAATTTGGTAAATAAAAGATATTAAGATCATGGAAGTTTGTTTCCGCCACGGAATAAAAAATAATAAATATAGTAATAAAATAACATAATTGTGACTTTTTTCTCCCAATTCTGAGTTTACATCTCTTTTCTTTTTCTGACACAGAATAAAAAAAAAAATGCAATTGCATTTTATCTCACAATTCTGAGTTTGTATCTCACGTTTCTGGAAGAAAAAAGAAAAGTGAAAAAAAATTATACTCAGACATAAGCTCAGAATTGTTCAAAAGTTGCCGTTACCTTTTTTATATTTTTTATTCTGTGGTGGAAACAGGTTTCCATGTAAGATATATTTAGATATATAAAGATATATGTTTATTATATACGAATAAGAGGAAAATTGTTGATGATTTGTTAA
>NW_015753625.1:0-502 GCF_001515625.1 Sinocyclocheilus rhinocerous
TTATTGCAGGATAAAGGCTCACAGAGATGCTGCCCAAAGCCTTTCACCACTGTGTGACATTTTAAGCCAAGCCAAAAACCCTCAGGACTTCATGAAACATTTTACCAACTCTCTTTGAACTCCGAATATTAATGCTCTTCATTTTATTCAATATGGAAGTATATAATGCCATTCCAGTCATCACATGCCTTGTCAACCACCTGTACATGTTCTTCCCAGAGAAACAGAGTGATGTTGTTTTCAGCTTAAAGAGATAGTTTAATGAAAATGCTGTCAAAAAAATACAAATTGAACTCAACCTTGACTAAAACTAAATTAATTAATTAATTAATTAATTAAAATTGAAATAAATAAATATATAAATAAATACATTTAATTAAAACTGGAAATAAAGTTCAGCCAAATGTTTTATTTTTTATTAAAAGTTATTTATTCATTTTTATTTAATAAGGAATGCATCTTGAGCACCAAATCAGCTTATTAGAATGATTTCTGAAGGATC
>NW_015753626.1:0-502 GCF_001515625.1 Sinocyclocheilus rhinocerous
CCTGTGATCAGCAAAGGAAAGAAAGTTTGGTGAAATATATTGATTTGAAGAGTCATTTTCATTATCAACTTCAATGTTAGTCACTTTTATTAAAAGCATCAAAGAACAGATGTGAATAAACACAATAACTGCTGGAATTCATTACAATGTTTGATGACAGCATGAGAAGATTGGGTACAAAAGTTTGTTGTAAAAAATATAAAATATAACTTTTGTCTTGCATGTCTATTATAAATTATTAACCTATCAAATATTAACAAAAATACAATTAAGCAACCATAATTTCCAGTTTGAAAATATCTGCATGCTTTGCTTAAAAATCAACACACTAATCTTAAAATGTAAGTTTATTTACTGTCTTAAATTTTCAAGTAAAATCAAAGTGGTGCTAAATTGACAGACTAATGTACATTTGATTTCAGTGCACCTTTTTAACATTTAGAATTTAATTATCAATGAGGAAAAAAGAGCTGAAGCTTTGAAAACTCATAAAATCAAGTTA
>NW_015753627.1:0-502 GCF_001515625.1 Sinocyclocheilus rhinocerous
TCTCTACCGGCGGACAAAATGAATCGTGTCTACTATTATATCGCCCACCCCTATATTAGGGTTTTATTTTACACCTAATGTTGTTTAATTCATGTTTATCGCATTATTTCTCTTTACCTCCTGTGTTTCTATGGTGGTTGTCAGTATATGTTAAACTTGCAAAACAAATTTTACTAGCAGTGGTGCTTTTTTGTTTGTTTGTAAATTACAGTTTTATACTATAAATTTTACAGGTTGTTCTCTAAATATGTTTGCATTTTTACTGCATTTTCACAGAGTTACACTGACAACCTTTTTTTTCTGTAAAAACGGCAGGATTTTTATTATTTTTTATTTTTTAAATTTAACAATTTAATTTCAGCATCATTTCATGTGTTTTTGGACCCAACAGTCAAGAAAACCAGCAGAATGCATTTTGAAATGGACCCATATTTTTTAGTTACGGCACCCTTTGGAGATTTTTACAAATTTGTGGCACCCTACAAAATTAATTTTGTCACAA
>NW_015753628.1:0-502 GCF_001515625.1 Sinocyclocheilus rhinocerous
GCCAAATATGCGTTTCATAAGTACCCACTTCTGAGAATTTGTCTGCCACCATGTAGCGCACCCTCCAGGACTTATCCTCGGCGGCCTGGCGTAAAGTGGGCATGACCAGATCCTCCAAGTCTTCCTGTGGCAGCAGAGTAGCAATGCTGACACCAGCTTCTACCGCCAAGAGACGCACAGAGTCCTGCAGAGAAAAGTAAATGTCTGGATCAATGACAAATAAAAATCTTAATATCAAGTTCAAAATGCCAAGTTCTTAGAAATGTCATTTTTATATTCATGTTGGATTCAAAAAATATGCATACAATATTCAAGAAAAGCTCAAATTGAATGACTCTAAAACATGTAGTGTAACCGTCAAGGGGGAAAAAAAATCTTGCATCTTTTTTTTAATACATTTCTTAATCTTTAATATCATTATTTAAATTTTTTTCAAGTACAAAGATCATGAAATATCAATTCAATTCTTTAAAAAAAACTCTTGTCAGACCTGCCAATGGCT
>NW_015753629.1:0-503 GCF_001515625.1 Sinocyclocheilus rhinocerous
AAAAAAAAAAAAAAATCTGGAAAAGACACATTTTAAGACAATTGATGCATAAGATGTACATTAAATTTTCTTTGATAAATATCACAATTTCAGCTTAAAATGTATATGAATCTGTAATGGAGTGTGTCCTGCAACTAGTCGCCATTTCACTTTCACCATTTTTAATGTTGCCTTCACTAATTAATTTTAAATGGTCCTACAATATAAGAAATTAATTTAACAGTATAAATATTCCATGTAGTCTTTGGCCTAATATGAGGCCAAATTTGACAAGACTTGCTAAAATGCTATTTAAAATAGTTTTCGATGGAGTATAGCATGCCACAATGCAGGATATGTCCTAAAAGTCTTTTATGTATATTAACCTTCAGACACATTTGACCTTTTTGGGGGTAAAAGAGATAAAATAAGCCTTTTTCGTTTTTTTACCAGTCAGGGGTTTTGGAGTAACCACTGCCGAACAGGTTCCTCAGGGAGCGTGGAGGAGAGATCTTAGCATCTCT
>NW_015753630.1:0-502 GCF_001515625.1 Sinocyclocheilus rhinocerous
AAATATTTAATGAGGGAGAGAGCGGTTCACGTTTATCTGAGAAAAAAACACAACATCTCATTCAGTCACAGAGAAAGTTGAAAAAGAAAGCAGGGACCTTTGTAATTACTCATACTATTTTTGCAGTATGTTTGCCCAAGTATGAAGCATACAGCACAACACACTCCCCGGAATAATACATCCCACAATGCAAAGCACTCAACTTGACCTTCATTCCTAGTTTTACATTAACTGTACACTTATTATATGATTTTTTTTAAACTTCTGGGATCATTACTTGTTCAGACATACAAAAGTTAAGACATTTTAACACAAATTTAAATTAAAAATACTAAAATAACTGATGAAAACCGGCAGCATAGCATATTACTGTTTGAAATGTTTATCAAAGTGCATAATGTTTTAATAGATACACATGCTCAGTTTTTTCCCCCACAAAATTGTTCTTTTTTCTCTGAATAAACTCTGGGAGAAAAAAGTCAGAATTGTGAGATAAAAAGTC
>NW_015753631.1:0-502 GCF_001515625.1 Sinocyclocheilus rhinocerous
TTTCTCATTCTGCTCTCTCCAGATCTTGTTAAAACCCCTTTGAGCCTCACGCCACTCTTCCTCCTTCAGCTTTAGCCTGAGACCCCGAATAAGAAGACAATTATGTAATTTATGTTCAAATAACTTTCAACAACAATAAAGAAACTTGAACAGTTAAAATGTAGATATTGGAAACAGCTAAATAAAAACAAATATTGGCAATAAAATTAAATAATCCACATTTGTCAACCACTAATTTGGGATATTTTAGTATAAATAATGAAATAAAATATAAAATAAATGTAATATTATTGCTAATTGCTAACCCACTACTGATAAATAAATGCTGGGGCATAAAATAATAAATTAATAAATAACTTAAAATAAAATAAAAAAATGTTTAAATGTATGAAAACCCTACATTGGTCAATTACTAAATTTGAGTAATATAATAATATAATATACTACTAATTTTGAAGTGAGTGTGTGTGTGTGTGTGTATATATATATATATATATATATA
>NW_015753632.1:0-503 GCF_001515625.1 Sinocyclocheilus rhinocerous
AACGCGAAATGCCTTCATAAATTATAGATATTGAAAAGGTGCTTTGTTGTCACTTAATAGTCAAAGAAAAAATTGCGCTGGCATTTAACTGCCGGATCCATGAGACTGAAAGAACAAGGTCATTTTTGGACACACAGGCACATTGCCTTATAATATGATGTTTTTATTACATTTACAAACAATCATAAAATTTATTTTATCCACATGCAAAGCCGAAAATGTTTGTTTTTCCCATTGAAAAAAAAAAGTTGGTTTGCTGGTCTGTTGGGTGGTTTTTAAAAGGATTTTGGGCCTAGTCAGGCTGAGAGACCAACTGACTGTCCAGCTAATCTAGTTAAATATCTTTTGGCAAAGCTTTGAGACCAAACTGGACCAGCTCAAGACAAGCTTAAACCAGCTAGGACCTGCTTAAACCAGCTGGGAGAACACCTGGCTAAACGACAATGGGCGTCGGGACACAAGATTCCATTGTTTCAGCACGTGTAGTGTGTCATAGTGGACGA
>NW_015753633.1:0-503 GCF_001515625.1 Sinocyclocheilus rhinocerous
CCGTTTGCCTCAGAGGTAAAATAAATAAATAATTAAATGAAAAAATAAAAATCAATAGGTGGCATGAGCAAAAAGGGGGGTTGATGCATACACTCACTTCAGCAGTTCATTCTCATCTCCAAGTGAAACACAATTCCTATTATGTACAGTTGCATTATAGTTTCTCACAATGCGCTGGACGGCCGCTCGTCATTCTCACTTGCATATGGGGAGGTGAGAATGTAATTGCTGCAAGACGGATTGAATGAATGACACGAGGTAAGACGGAGGAAGAGAGGCCGCTGACTATTCAGAGTGAGAGCGCAAAAATGTATTGATTTATTTTCATTAGAGTGGGCTTTCGCCCGGCAACTCGTGTCTGGCCTTGCCCTGCCGTAATTTGATTTGATTTCATGTAAAGAAGGGAGTCTGCTAACAGCACAGGGAAATTTAATCTCTCCCGGCCCAACTCCCCGTCATAATTAAGTGGAGAGTTTGGGCGATGGAGCTGGCTATATCCTGAC
>NW_015753634.1:0-503 GCF_001515625.1 Sinocyclocheilus rhinocerous
GTGACCATTATTTCTGCCTCTGGCAATGCATTTCCCTCAAATCCCAAAAAAACTAACTTCTGAGAAACAGAACTGGTATAAATGTAGCACTTGAGTGAGACGCAGTCAAGGGAAAACAGGAAAAAAACGAAATGCATTTTGTCTCAAGGTTATTCTGCTATCTCTCTGCCTCTATCTGTCCATGAAGTTTCAGTTCATCTGAAAATCAAAATCATCCCAGTACCCAAAAATTACTGGAGAAAAAAAACGATGAAAAAAATGACAAGGAGGGACGTGAGAAGATATGACCCTGAGAGGATGAGAAAGGAGACAGGAAGAATGAATTGCCGCACCATTCCTTCCATCTTTAATAACTCTCTTATTTCAAACAAAAAAAGCAGTAGACTGAACCAAGGCCAAGCTTTGCTGTGTGCCTTTTATGAGATCCGATGAACATTCAGTTTTTGGAAATTGCCAATCATGCCATTCACCATAATATACATGCTGGCTTGCAAAATCTCTGC
>NW_015753635.1:0-503 GCF_001515625.1 Sinocyclocheilus rhinocerous
AAAAAAATACTTTTACAAGGGAGCATGAAATTTCTTCACAAACCTGTTCTGTTCTTCGTACCCCGTTTAATACATCGGAGATGATTTGACAGATGCCTCATTTTTGTTCTTCTAACAAGTTAGCGGATTTGATTCAAATATCTGGATCAAGTTGTCTGAGATTTCCGTGAACTCACAGCTCAGACGAGTTTTACATAATGTGTGTTTGACTACAATTAAATTATGAGAATTATTCCTTCACTAATAAACCTCTCAATGAGTAAAATTGGTTGCATCTGTTATTATAGATTATACAACATTTAAAATGATTTTGAAAATAATTTAAAATTCTCTTTCAAAATGATTTTTCTGGTTCGATAAGGTGCACTTGTAAGAAAGTAGCAGTGGCCGAGTCAGATTTTCAGTATCACCTTCATTTAAAATAATACAATCTAATCTTGTTTACATGAAATAAGCTTGATCTGGAGCAGGTTTGAGCAAACGGACCTGTTGCTATGACAACA
>NW_015753636.1:0-502 GCF_001515625.1 Sinocyclocheilus rhinocerous
GAAGGAAAGCGAGGAAAAGAGGGAACGCCCCGCCCCCGCGGTGACCGTTGGGAAAATTTCCTCACCGTCACAACCCTAATAGATAGATGTTTAAGAAGCATCTATATAAATGTGTGTGTATATATATTTCTTTTTATTAAATTTTTTATTTAAATATTTATTAGTTATATAATTATTATTTAATTATTACTAATGAGAATGGGGTAAACAATTTCAAAATAATAAAAAATAAACAAAAATGTAAAATGTTACACACATTTCATAAGTTGATTTCTTTTCATTTTGGAGTCAGATGTGATCTGGAGATGTTTTTTTAAAAGATTCACCCTATTCAGAAAGCAGGATCACATGAGCTCATCCTTTTCACTCCATTTGGAGGCCCGGCTGTGACACGTTTAATATTCCTTTGACATTTCTGTCTGATTTTTATTAGTTTCCTTCATCTTTATACCATCGCCCTGGCCTTTTGTGAGGGTCAATGTGGATTCCAGACCCTCCATCA
>NW_015753637.1:0-503 GCF_001515625.1 Sinocyclocheilus rhinocerous
AAAGAATGAATGAAAATCTTACTGACCCCAACATTTTTGAATGGTAGTGTTTTTGTATAAAAAATGTGTTCTAGCTCATACTTTTTTTTATTTTGTTTGCATGAACACTAATATTTATAATTTCAATGTACGAACATCCTCTAAAATGTAAACGACTTTGGAAATATTAGTGACTCCTCTGTTTAATTTCATGGACCTTTTAAGATTGGTGTGTCTGAACATTTCCAACACAAATAGAGCAAAAGACTCACAAGCATTTGTGCATCTCTACAATTGTTGACATGAAAGGGTTTAAAGCATGTTTTAGTCCTCCATACGCTGACATTGTATGTATCACTCTTACCAAATGCAAAAAAAGTAAGTGTACACATACCTATGAGTACTTCAACTTTAAATATAAATGAATAATAATAATGATAGTAATACAAATCTGATTAAAACTCACTGCTCTGCTGCAGGAAGTATACGGTATCTTGGTACCCACTGTAGAAAGCCCTCTTCAG
>NW_015753638.1:0-503 GCF_001515625.1 Sinocyclocheilus rhinocerous
AAAGGTAGTTCAGGACATTTTTAATGAAGTAAAAAAATACAAAAATATTCTTCTTTTTCAAGAGATGTTGTAATGATGCTATAGTCTGGCCTCTCATCTGCACAGCTGTTTTAGAACAGCGATTTTCATTTATTCATGTAGTTATTATTTATGTGTGTTTGGGATACGTATTTAAATATGTATTAATTTAAGATGAATATTACTTTCTGTTACCATCAAATGCTGATGATGCACAAATTCAGCCGAATGTCCTAATTTTCTCTTCTCTGAAAAAGAACAGACTATAAAACGAGCAGAGCATTAACAACTACAAAAATGTGCTTGTAT
The DNA here is from genome assembly GCF_001515625.1 of Sinocyclocheilus rhinocerous. Classification (NCBI taxonomy): domain Eukaryota; kingdom Metazoa; phylum Chordata; class Actinopteri; order Cypriniformes; family Cyprinidae; genus Sinocyclocheilus; species Sinocyclocheilus rhinocerous. Next base: position 328 of record NW_015753638.1, read on the forward strand.
AATTTAAGCATTTAATTTTAGCTTACATGACGCAAATAATGAACTACTTCTCCACCAAAGCACAAACCAAACTTCACAATGTAGCACAAACTACATTTTTTAAAGAAAACCCAATGTAGCTCCCTATAAATGGCTTCTTCAAACACCACTAATTAACAAAATCATCAGTTACAAGA
>NW_015753639.1:0-503 GCF_001515625.1 Sinocyclocheilus rhinocerous
AAAGATTTACTTCAATTTGAATAATTTAGACTCTGAAATTGCTAATAAATTTCACAAATAATTACAAACGAACATTGAATTAAACATGCAATTTTGAAGTTGAAAGAAGTATTTTCTTGTAAAATGTACTCCAATAAACTTTGTTTTATTTAGTTATTTATATACATTTAATAAATCACTTTTTACAAGTATATTGATCAAACTTGCCAGAAAATGGTTTACAAGGCGACAGGTTTGACAAGACAAGACATTATGCATTTCTCATCATTCTCTAAAATAGATCAAATAGAATGCAAAAATAAAATAATAAATGAAATAAAATGCTAAAATAGTAAATCTCAAAATCCCTTTTATCATTTTATTGTATTACGAGTAAAAATGTTCAAGCGTAAAAGTGTTCCTGTTGCCCAAATGATAAAAGCATGGCGCTAGCAACAACAGGGTCATGGGTTTGATTTGCAGGAAATGCATAATAATATGTATAAATGCAGTGCAAGTCGTTT
>NW_015753640.1:0-503 GCF_001515625.1 Sinocyclocheilus rhinocerous
AATAGCAAAAGAACAATAACGGCTTACAATATACCACAGCTCCATTTGGAATCAAGTCACATGCTGAGAATGGAGCTGAACCCCATCCGTAAATCATCTCCAGGTTTGCAAATACCCACCAGACAGAGCCCTTCTCAGCAGAGTAGAGCCTAGAGAGTCAAGCAGCAGAGGGGTGCAGAGTGAATGTTGATGTATTCCATGATCTGGTTCCTCACCTGCAAGGTCAACCAAGAGGAGGACGTGGATCTGCAGTGAAACTGAAGCTTGCCAACAACTGCAACTTTATTCCTCCACTTTTACAACACAGAGAGCTACTCATGGAGGACAGTAACAACAGGGACACATAGTTTTTGGCATGGACACCCTTGCTAAAACCATGTTTCCCAGCAGCAAGCTTTGTTGATGTCCAAAATATTTAGGATTAAATGTTTTGCAAGTTAAAATGCATATTTGTTATTTGAAGCATTAAAACGGGATTTATTCCTGGCAAAGCTGAATTTTCA
>NW_015753641.1:0-502 GCF_001515625.1 Sinocyclocheilus rhinocerous
GTTAATAGTGAGAATTGGTCCCTATACTAAAGTGTTACCTAAATGATGAAAATGTTCATTTCTTGGGGGGTGAAATATCTCTTTAAATGTATATTTTTGGACGTTTATGCTAAAAACACTTCATTGTTAATAAGCTCAGGTCTATTAAATATTATTAATAGACACCACAATGTATCAGTAATTGTTATAATTAACATGAACTAAGATTAATAAATAAGTAATAAATATTTTTCACTGTTAGTTTGTTATGTTAACAAATGTATCCTAACTGTTACAGGTTGATTTCCAGTTTTCCTTTAAAAGTTTTGCAAAAACCCATTTATCTGTTCAAATTTCACCATATACAGATATGGAGTTTAGAAGCCCAAACCAATCACAAACCCTCTGCAAGGTTTCCCTCCTGTGACTCCGTTTAAATACTCTTGCAGTCCGATGCCGCCGTGACTGCAAGGGGTCGGACCTACACCAGACAAAACCAACACGTTCTAACCCCATAATAATG
>NW_015753642.1:0-503 GCF_001515625.1 Sinocyclocheilus rhinocerous
CAAATGCTGTAACTTGGGTAGCCAAATGAGGTATGCGATTCATGATGTTGCGAGTTATGGGAATATTGGGTGTATAACCCCCCATTTAGATTCAACCAACCCAAACGAAGTAAAATGATGACATATATAGGCTACTATTTCTGTATTATTATTCAAGTATATACATATAGCCACATTTCATCAAAGTTTCAGTAACCACAACTTTCAACAGCGTTTTCACAAAACGTCACACAAGTTAGGTTTAAAGTCTCGCGAACAGAGGTTGTGTGGTAACTATAGCAACAATACGTTCCCGAGCGCTACAGAATGTGCATCAACAAAACATAGGCCTACCTACTGTCGTTATTTATGACGCTATATAGAATGTTTAGATAAAACGCTTTAATTACAGCCTAGTTTATTTCAATAAAAAGTCTAACTTTGGGAAATATGTAATTGTTTCATGTTTCCTATGTAATTTCAAATCTGAAACACATGGGGACAGTATTGAGATAAAAAACAGA
>NW_015753643.1:0-503 GCF_001515625.1 Sinocyclocheilus rhinocerous
AATTATTCTTGTCCAACTTAGAAAGTATTTAATTAGGCTACTGATGTCATACAGTTTCATGACAGAACTGATATATTGTTGGATAACTGCTAACCAATCTCTGCCTTAATTTGCATATTTTGCAAAGTTATTGCAAAAATTTAGGTTACTATATACACTGAAAATCAATTTCTTGATTATAAACAATTATGTTCACTATTGCATCAAACATGCAAATTTATTTGACTGAAATAAAGATTATGTTCTGGCCAAAGCAGCAGGTTTTCCCCTGTTCTGAGGCTGTATGTAGCCTATACATTTGCTTACTGCATAGTTTATTTCAAGATCCGCTTGCAACAACCACAACATTAGAATCTGTAAATGTTGAGAATAGCAAACCACAGTTTCCCCTAAATGGCCTTGAAGTAACATTACAGAATCACTCTCAGAAAAAGGTACAAAAGCTGATACTGGGGCGGTACCTTTTTAAAAAGTACACCTTTGTACACAAACACACACACACA
>NW_015753644.1:0-503 GCF_001515625.1 Sinocyclocheilus rhinocerous
AATTAATGACAGAATTTTCATTTGTGGGTGAACTAACCCTTTAAAATCTATGGAACCTTGTCACTGAACAAAAGGTTCTTCAGAACGTTCTTTTATAACAAGATGGGTTCACTAAAAGGTTCTTTGGGGATCCCAAAATGGTTCTTCTATGGCATTGCTATGAAAACACCCTTTTGCAACTTAAATTTTTTGAACATGAAGGTTCTTTATTCGCATACATGGCTCCTTGAAGAACCTTTAACATCCATGGAAACTTTTCATAACAAAATGATTTTTTCTTAAACGACTTTTAAGAACTGTTCACTCAGAAGTTCGTTGGGGAACTCAAAACGGTTCTTCTATGGTATTCCTGCAAACCCCCCCTTCTGTTTTTAAGAGTATTGTTTGTGAAGTTGCGCATAAGTACCTTTGACTTCCAAGAAAGCACTCCAAGATGTTTCCCCACTAGAACTTGCTGCCACACAAGTATAGATACCAGAATCAGAGAGCTGAAAAACAGAAAA
>NW_015753645.1:0-502 GCF_001515625.1 Sinocyclocheilus rhinocerous
ATGTATTATATTTTAGCAAATTTAACAACAACAAAAAAGAAAAGATTATATTTTATATTATAATTATAATATATAAATTATATATTTTTTCTTTTTTTGCTAAATTCCTTTTCTGCTTCTTGAATTCACAGGAGTGCACAAAGGACATGGAGTGTTGTGGAGATCAGCTGTGTGTGTGGGGTGTTTGCGCTCAGAACAGAACTAAAGGACAGTCTGGAACCATCTGCCAGTACCAGAGCGACTGCAGTCCTCAACACTGCTGCGCCTTTCACAAAGGTTCTCTAATCTGTTTAGATTATCATAGTTTTACATTTGTAATCATAATTTTATGATGGATTTCCGTGTTTTAAGATTTAAAGTCTGAGACAATGATAAAACTAATCCTATAAATAAAATGCATTTTAAAAGTAGCTAAAATAAGTAAAGGCATAAGTGAACGTATTAACCTTCATATAACTTTTAGTTTTAAAGGGGTCATATGATGCTGCTAAAAAGAACATTA
>NW_015753646.1:0-503 GCF_001515625.1 Sinocyclocheilus rhinocerous
AATTATTGTTAAAAGCAACAGCTTTATTAGCACTTAGTAGCGTTATCATAAAAATTATTTGCATTTCCGTATCTAAATGTGGCCTGGGAAATAAATCCACAGCCTCTTCAGGCATCTGCCACAGAAAGTCTTTATGAAAGCCGGCGTTTGTTACGAGGTCAGAGAGCAAATGAAGGCAGAGACGAGGTTAATCCAATGGTGATTGATTGTTGATGTCTGCTGTGGACGCTGTAGGTCATTCTGTAATCGTTCATTTAGCTGACACGTGTCATGCGCTCTTGAGTTAGTTTGCCCAAATGTGGCCTTGACAGTTTCCCTGTTTGCTGCAAACCTTGAAGGGCAAACGCAAAGATACAAAACACACCGTTTACTCCTCTGTTATTCTCCCGTTCAGCAGCGATCTGTCTGGATCTACTCCAGTGAGGACAGAGTATTATATTTTCAAAACTATACAATTCAACAACCATGAAATCCATTAGACTAGACTTATGGGATTGTGAATT
>NW_015753647.1:0-503 GCF_001515625.1 Sinocyclocheilus rhinocerous
AACTTGTAAAAGTGCATGTAGCATTATATGACCCCTTTAAAAATAAAAATGTCTTTTATTTTATTTTTTTTAATTATCTTACTCCACAAATCCAAAAACATGTCTACAAATTTCTAATTAAAAATAGACACAAAAACCTTTGATATTAAACATAATATAGTATACTATACACTATAACACGCAAAATTAGATTAACCTCTAAACTATTTTATCTGACTAAATCTCACAAATGTTGATATTTGGATGTAATGGCAAGAAGAACATAGCATTCATTAAATGTGTTGAGATGAGATTTTGTGCCATCTATGGCCAAGAGAAAAAATGGTCTCATCATACCTAATCTTACCCACATTTGACGCTAATACATAAAAATAAAAAAAAACCCTGGGACCACAATCACGACAGCAAGGTAACATTTGCATTCATAAATCAGTAAACAAACCTTTCTTTTTTTAAACAATAAATTTGGCAATGATGACAATGAACAGCAACATCTTATGCAA
>NW_015753648.1:0-502 GCF_001515625.1 Sinocyclocheilus rhinocerous
AACTGATCAAAAGTGACAACAAAGACTTCTACATTGTTATATATATATAAAAAAATCTGATTTCAAATAAATGATTCATCAAAGAACCCTGAAAAAAAATGTCTCAAGGCTTTCGCAAAAGTAAGACGCACAACTGTTCTCAACACTGATAATAAAAAAGAAATGTTTCTTGAAAATCATAATATTAGAATGATTTCTGAAGGATGTGATACTGAAGACTGGAGTAACGGCTGTTGAAAATTCAGCTTTGCATCACAGGATTAAATTGCATTTTAAAATATACAAAAAAATAAAATGGTTATTTTGAATTGCAATAATATTTCACAATATTACTGTTTTTATTATAAATCTTATACTGTGTCTTATAAATCTTATACTGTGTCTTATAAATCTTGCTGACCCCAAATTCCTTTTTCAAATTCAATAAATAAATATTAAAATAAAATAAATATAAATAAATCTGTAATTGTACTAGGATTTAAAAGGTGGAATGTCTAAAACA
>NW_015753649.1:0-503 GCF_001515625.1 Sinocyclocheilus rhinocerous
AATGAGGGTTTTCGAATAGTTTAATCCACAGCATCAAGACACAGCATCAATGTTTTATAAATCTTTTTTTATATTTTAGCATAAGCATATTTTATGGTTTCTAAAAGCTTGGAAAGAGCAAAAGCTTGTCCTATAATATGGCAGGCTGATGTAGGATTTCTCAGTAATTAAGGCTGGACTTAGCGAAGGGTCAGTTGCAGTGATTGTCAAAGATTCAAGCTCTGCTGGTACAGAATAATTTGCTCTGTTTGCACCTGTATAGACTGCATTTCTTATTTTTAGCACACAAAGGTAAATAAACACATCATCATCATCCCTTCAGCATTCAGCAAGCTCACTCCCTTCCCTTCTGCCACCTTGCATTGCTCCCTTCTTTCATAATCCAGCCGTTCCCCCAACTCAACTGCCAAACCAGACCTATTTGGAGGTGCTGATCTACTGCGTGGGCTTCTTCCTCGTCTGTGTGATGGTGGTGACCGCCGTGCTGGCCAAAATGCACAGCT
>NW_015753650.1:0-503 GCF_001515625.1 Sinocyclocheilus rhinocerous
TTTCCTACCTGTGGTTTGAGATTGTGATTGTTCAAAGTGTGATATGGGTGTAAATCTTTGTGGTATTGAGTATGCAATCAAGAGTGTATCAGACTGTATCAAGAACCATAGATGATCATAGATCAAAAATCATGGGATTTGGCCTTATTTTAAAAGATGCGTTTGCAAGCTATGCTTAGGTGCATAAGGGGTTAGTAGCAGATCTGAATTTGCATCTTGCAGATTATAGTGCGAGCAAGCACAGCAGCAAGCAGTGCAGCAGCATTTGATGTGCAGGCCGGTTATCAGTTTGGAAGAGAAAGGATGGAAGAAGCATTTGTTTATATAAGTAAGCAAGATAAAGTATTGAGTGAAGAATATAAAGGTATGGACAGGAAAGGACAGGACAGGTGAAGACAGACACACACAGAAAGAAAAAAAAGTCAGTTATATTGTTAAATGCAAATCGGCAAGCAACATTTACATAAATTACTAAATAATTAATATAAGACACATTATTAATA
>NW_015753651.1:0-503 GCF_001515625.1 Sinocyclocheilus rhinocerous
AAGATAGGCCTACGTTCTTTTTTATCATCCGCCATGCAAAAAACATGTCCATTCACTTAGAAATGTAGTAGGTATGATTTGATTTATCATTTATGTCTGTATTACTGTAGCAGGATGAGTTGCACACCAGAGTTTTGGGATGGGAGCAATAATAATAGTGAAATTGACTTTTTTCTTATTATATCTCAGGGAAGTTGCTAGTGAAGTGTTTGGGGGGTGTTTGTGTGATGCCATCAGCATTGCAGCTCTACATTCGTTATTAAAAAGTGTAGGCCTAAATTTAATATTTATTTATTTGAATGGCATATAGAATTTCCATCCGTTTGGATTACATGGTTTATGCCAGTAATGCAGTAGTAGGCTACTAATAAACCAAATGTTTTTAAATACACAACAAGATTTATATATTTATCATCAATTAATCCAATTTGTTTCAATCTGATAATTTATATGCAATTCAAATACCGGTAAATATCTGAAATTTATGCTTAAATATTTTTTTT
>NW_015753652.1:0-503 GCF_001515625.1 Sinocyclocheilus rhinocerous
ACTGAGTCTTTAATGGACCCAGAACAATCGCAAACTAAATGCATCCTCTATTCTTTGGACTTGGGAGGCTAAAAAGTGAACAGCCTTTGTTCGGTCTCTCACAAATTCACATCAAAATAAATGCGATTGTCACACAGTGGTGATAGCCATTCAACCCCTGCCTGTTGGAATTTCAGTGTGCACTGCTGTGCTGCCGGCATTTGAATTAAATCCACTGTTTCCTCGTATTGTTCAAAAAAGTTTAAGGGAACAGTATTTATTAAACATTGTTTGTTTGGAAACCGTTCATAATGTTTTTATGCGCTGCAGACTGACTGTCCGTCAGCTGTGTTCAACAAGTTTGGCTTTTTACAGTTAAAATAAATAAATGAATAGAAATATAGAATTTTATTAAATTAAAAATAATATTAATATATTGTTTTATAACTTTGTATAATTGCTATGGTATAATAGCTCACCCCAAAATGAAAATCTGCTGAAAATGTACTCACCCTCAAGCCATC
>NW_015753653.1:0-503 GCF_001515625.1 Sinocyclocheilus rhinocerous
AAGGTCTATGTAGCAGCCATAGCAGCCTATCACGCTCCTATAGCTTGCCAATCGGTGGACAGGAACAATCTGGTTGTTCGCTTTTTGAAAGGGTCTAGGAGGCTTAACCTGCCTCGGCCCGCCACAGTCCCTACATGGGATCTGTCCACGATGCTCCCTTTGAGCCACTACAATCCATTGACCTTCGTTCCCTGACGCTAAAAAACGCTCTGCTACTTGCGTTAGCATCGGTGAAGCGGATGGGAGATCTGCAGGCACTTTCTGTGAGCCCTTCCTGCCTTGAAATCGGGCCCAACGACTCTAAGGTCATCCTGAAACCAAGGCACGGGTACATACCTAAAGTGCTCTCCACTCCATTCAGAGCACAGGTTATAACTCTATCGGCGCTTCCTCCCTCGGAGGATGACCAGGAGTTGAATTTACTCGTGCAGCTCCGCTGCCGAGCCATTGGTTCATTGTTTAATTCACTGCACGAACCAATGGCCGTGCAGTTATACTGCGTT
>NW_015753654.1:0-503 GCF_001515625.1 Sinocyclocheilus rhinocerous
TTTCTCAAAGAACGATCCGCACCCGTCGACTGCACTCTGGACCAGTACCCTTTAGTATTGCTCCAATCTTTTTCAATCAAGGAACCAATCTTTACCAGTTGTTCAACAGTAGGTACCAAACCTCTCAATCCACTGGCCAATCTGGGGTTGCAAGCATTAAGGATTCGCCTAACTATTTCCTCTTCTGACATATTTGGTCGCCACTTTAAACACAATGCTCGGTAATCATATGCAAAATCCCTCAAACACTGTGTTGGAGCCTGCACTGTTGTTCGCAACTGTTCCTCAATCTCAGCTTCATAGTCCATAGGAAGAAATGCTTCTAAAAAACTTTTCTTAAAATCTTCCCATGTATTTATCTTAGCACGAGTTGCCAACCACCAACTTCGGGCTGGTCCTTTCAAAACGGTATTCAACGCACCTAATAACTCTTGGTCACTCATTGGCCGTAGAGACAAAAAACTTTCACACTGTTCAATAAAATCTGTAACATCAACAGACTC
>NW_015753655.1:0-499 GCF_001515625.1 Sinocyclocheilus rhinocerous
CTGTAATACTATATATATATATATATATATATATATATATACTGATGGAAAAATAAGTGAAAATTAGAAATCATGCCTTGACAACTAACTGAAATAAACTTAAGCTGAAACACTAAACTAAACTAATAAAATGGCAAAAGAACATTTTTTTTTATTCAATTAAAATTAAAATGAAAACTGAAGATATAACATAAAAATGACAACGACACCCTAGCAACCAATCCAAAATTTAGCAACTGATTACAATGAAGAGAAAATATTATGTTTTGGACCAACAAACACTTTATTGCATCCAAATTGATTAGTTTTTCCTAAATTATATTTATGGTTTGGTTCAAAGTTTACATTTGTCTTTATTATTAATCAAAAATATTTACTGATAATAATATAATTATTCCCAAACACAAATAAATAAATTAATTAACATACAAAGTAAAAAGATGATTTACATTAATTATTAAAATAATTAAACATTAATATAATAATTATTTATAAATCA
>NW_015753656.1:0-503 GCF_001515625.1 Sinocyclocheilus rhinocerous
ACTTCATCCTCATAGCAACGTGAGCACTATTCACGGCATCAGGCAACCCGATTATAGAGGGTATGCGGACTCCTCAGATCAAAGCAATGACCGCAAGCTTAGATAACCTGTGCAACGGCTCGCGAGACACAAACGCTTTGTCTCACATCTCTCGGGAATAGGAACAAGCGCGAACGGAGCCTTAACATTGTGACTCATCACAATGAGCGCGTAGCACTGAACGCGCATGCTCGCCGAGACAATAATGCAAAAGTCAGAATTAGAAACCAAACACGGAGGGACACATTCCCTAAAGTGCTGCTCGACTCACCAGGATGATGCTTCACACACGCTGAACAAACGGCTCCTGAAGACAACAAAAGTTGGTGACATGTTCAGCAGGCGCCCTTTTATACTTCCGGGTACCTAACTGTGATGTCACGGGGCTACGTGGGCCAATTAGATTGGAGTTGTTTCATACGTGCTTCAGACACCAGTCCTGCTGGCGGCAGTCCCCATAGTGT
>NW_015753657.1:0-503 GCF_001515625.1 Sinocyclocheilus rhinocerous
TCAGGGTGGTGCTTTCACATCTGTCTTGAAAGCAGCATTATTTTCCAGTGTTGATATGGTTTACCAGAGCCTCAGGTCTACTGAGGAGTTGGTGTAAAAACAATTTTAACTCAGAAATCACTAGTAAATTTCACCATATCAAAGCAAAACAGCAAGTAAAAAAAAACATTAAACTGAGCATAAAACTTTGAAAGTAGACTGAAATAGCATTTGCAAAACATACTCCAATAAACAGTTTCAGCGTAGGGTTGTGTAATTGAAATGTTCAGGGAAAAAAGGCATTATTTAAAGTCAGAACGAGGCAGTGACAGAGCAAAAAGCCTTCGGCTGCGCAGTCTAATATACCCTGTGCAGTCACAGTGACAGCACAGTTACGGTGTTTGTTCTCTAGCTAAAACAGCCCAAATTGCCCCTTGCCCCCAGGCAGCTATTACACAGATGATTTATAATGCCTACGAGTCTGTGATCGGTCGCTGACAGCGCTAACCTTGAGACATTTTGTG
>NW_015753658.1:0-503 GCF_001515625.1 Sinocyclocheilus rhinocerous
ACCACTGTGCTGTCTGCAGTGTCCTCTGTGTTGCCAATAAGCTCCTGGTTTGTAAAATCAGTAAGGTCAATGACTACAGATGGAGTTGCCTCAGAGTTGGTTCCTGGTTCAGGTTCATTTTGTGATGAGTACAAAGAAGGTGCTGATTCCTGTGCGGGTAATTGTTATCATTAACACCACAACACAATTTTGCATTTAAGTATTATCAAAGACAATTTTTACAAACCTGGTATAATTCTACTAATGGCAAAATGTACAGCCTACTCCGGCCAAGAGCTTGCTTTAATTCTCTGACAGAAGCAACCTGAACTTTCATTAAGTTCTTTCCTCTGTCAGCCTTGGCTAACTCATATCCAATCAAATTCAGGCTGACATCTGGGAAACTTTGACAGATAAATTGTTTGAAATCTGCCAAACTCCAGTTCATTTGGATTTTGGCCACTTTTTGTTTACCTGTGTCATCCACAGGGCTACCTAAAAACAAACAAACAAAAAACAATAAT
>NW_015753659.1:0-503 GCF_001515625.1 Sinocyclocheilus rhinocerous
CACTATGCAAAAACTGAACTTTTTTTTTTTTTGCAATCAAAACATAAAAATAAAAAGCAATAAGCTATTATAATATAATGCTTTTAAGGGGGTCCTAAAACAAATCTGACTCTCCCAATATGGCAGAAGGCTTAAGTTGACTGCAAGAGCAAGCAGAGGCTTCGCTGTGCTGTGGCATCTTGGACAAATCATTGATTTTTACTGAGAGTGCAACATGTTAACTGTTCCAAGATGCACACATCAACGTGTCTGGAGCGGTTGAATGTGGCATCTACATTTACATATATATGGCTAGCAACATGTTAAATTATGTTAGCAATGTGTTAAATCACGTTAGCAAAATTAAATCACGCTAACAACATCTTAAACATGCTAGAAATGTGCTAAATCACACTAGAAGCATGTTAGAAATTAGTTAAATCATGCTAGCAACATTAAACATGTTAGAAACATGCTAAATCATGCTAGCAAGTTGCTAAAACATGCCAGATTTTATTGACTTT
>NW_015753660.1:0-502 GCF_001515625.1 Sinocyclocheilus rhinocerous
CATTATGGTTTTAGGACAACTTTGATGAAAGGTTTTGATCCACTTTAAAACGTTGGACTAGTGTAGATATCACCATACTTTACTAGTTTTTTTGTTTGTTTGTTTAAATATGCAAATGGTACATTATCTAATTAAATATGTAAATATCCACTCATTTGCATACATTTTTATCAAATGTTATGTGATCAGGTGAATGATGTATAAACAAACCTCTCCATAAACCTTCAGAATACATATAGAAGGGAAACTGTAAAGTTTGGTTTACACTGCCGATCAAAAGTTTGGGATCAGATTTTTCATGTTTTTTTTAAGGAGTCTCTTATGCTCATCAAGGCTTTATTTATTTGATTTAAAATACAGAAAAAAAACTGTAATATTGCCAAAATATTATTTCAATTTCTAATTTTGGTTTCTTATTTTAATATACTTTCAAAATACAATTTATTTCTGATTTGACCAGCGCTGAATTTTCTGCATCATTACTCCAGTCTTCAGTGTCACA
>NW_015753661.1:0-503 GCF_001515625.1 Sinocyclocheilus rhinocerous
CTTAGTTTGTTTTAAAGATGTTGGTGTTCACTTGTTCTATCCTTATCTAGATGTTTGATACTGTACGTGCACAGGAACAATGTTGTAGAGTTTCCGTGTGTGCTTTTGACTGTTAAAATAGAATAAGTGGCCTCTGAAAGTGTTACAGTATTTGAAGCTGTAAGCTTAGCGAACAGGTTCATTCCTTCAAATATTGTGTGAAGATGTTGTATTGCACTTTATTCTGTGTTTGGATCATTGCTGCATGTAAACAAGGCGGTTCAGTTATTTGTTGTATAAATGCACTGTACTGCAGATTTGGTAAGTCACTGTTATGTAAAGTTAAAGAGTTTGGATACAAAAAAATCCTCATGTGACTGGACACCTCTAGGAGCTCTGCTCTGATCTTCTCACTTCTCATTTCTTCTGCTCTCCTTTCTTCTCTTCTCTGCTCTGATCTCCTTTTCCGTTCATTTCCTCTTGTCTTCTCTGCTCTCCTCTTCTCTTCTATCCTCTGCTCTGCT
>NW_015753662.1:0-503 GCF_001515625.1 Sinocyclocheilus rhinocerous
CAGAGCTTATTTTCTGCAATAATCCAAAAGCCAATGGAAAAATCCCGTTGGGTTTTAGTCAAGGGAACCAGGGTGATGCAAATTTCTGGTTTGGCCTACAAAAATATGTTATTACTCCAGAAGTGCACCATACAAGTTTCAAGTTGTATTGACTAATTTTTGTCGTTTTAAAGCTTGACAATCTTGCCTTGAAGTGTTTTTCTATGGCAACGTTGGCAAGAGCGGTTTTCCACTAATAATATATAAGCACACAAGTGTGAGTAAATGTTGAATATTTTAGTTGAATTATTGCATTTAACTTTTAAATGTCCTGCACCATGGAATTCAGTCAATGAAACAAACATGCACACACACACACACAGAGCTCATGTATAGAAAGATGAACGAGCCTTTAGTGGAGCTGGTTTATGAGCCTGTCAGGCCGATTGCTCTTACGGTCCACGCTGTTATCTCAACCCTTCTGAAGGATCAGCACTCCCTCTCAAGTTATGGGAGATAAGACC
>NW_015753663.1:0-503 GCF_001515625.1 Sinocyclocheilus rhinocerous
GCAAGGCCATTTGTTATTGGAATGTGCGAGACTTCCGGTTTCATTTACTTCCAGTTATTTTACCTGTGCACTCCGTTATGCTTCTTGATATTACGAAATGTTATTTGTTATTATTGTAATGTGTTACCATAATCATAAACATAATGGCTTGTAGGGCAAACAGTTTGACTGTTTATACTGCACTTTATTCTTAGTTATTTACCTATAGCAGCTAATAAACCGGAAGTCTCGCACATTCAAAGAAAATTGCTTAGCCTACTTCGGTGCAAAATAGAATACTAGCATACTAACTATTTTTTTTTTACATATCTTTATATGCACTAAATAGTAGCTAAGAATAGTCTAGGCCTAGTATGCTGCTTCCCATTCAGCCATAGTGAACTTCTTGTCTCGCGCAGTGATTATTCACTGATTAATCAGGATCCAAACTTTTAAAGGTAGCCTAAGTCATAACAGACATGCTCTTTCATCCATTTCCTCCCTAAATCCTCGTGCTTTAATGA
>NW_015753664.1:0-503 GCF_001515625.1 Sinocyclocheilus rhinocerous
CATGCCGGAGACTCGGGTTCGAGACCCACTCGGAACAAGAACGAGATGTGGTGGTGAGGCCCCGGGGGAGAGGAGTTACATATATATATTGAACAAGTGTAAAACCAAGATAGTTCAAATGTAATATATATTTTTTAGTTTTAATAAAAAACAATGCCTACATAAAAGTGCCTGTACTTAGGGTGGTATCAGCTCTGGTTTCAGTGCACTGTTGTATATTGATTATAAATGTATCTCATACTGTGTTCTGCTCTTTCTGATTCTCTTGTGTTTGTCTCACTTTAACTGTTGTAATCTTCTTCTCTCTCCTGTGCTGTTCTTCAGTAGTTGATAGCAAGCTTTTGTCCTGTGGGCTTTAATGTTTCTCATTTAGTTTTTTCTTTCTCCATCTTTCCATCTTTCTTTCTCTGTCTCTCTCTCACTTTCTTTATCTGCCCTGTCCTTCCCTCTCGCTTGAATTGCTTTCAGGAGCTTCATGGGGTACGCATTTGTTATTACCTGCT
>NW_015753665.1:0-503 GCF_001515625.1 Sinocyclocheilus rhinocerous
TCTAGGATCTTTGCAGTTGCCACTAGTTTGATAGATAGATAGATAGATAGATAAACAAAGACCAGTTTAAAGCTAACTGAAATATTTAGGAGCTAAATAGAACTACAAAAATATATTATCTATTTCATTTACCATTATTTAAGACAACTAATTTCCATGACTGTGGGATCCGTGTAAAATATCAAGCAGCAGGTGCACTATTGCCAATGCAAGGGCATTAAACACTATTGCACCATAGTTTAATTAAAATAAAACCTAATTTAATCAAATTAAAGCACGTGAATGCATTCAAATTGAAAATCATTGAAGGTTACCCTTCACGTAAAATATGCGGTTATAGACAGGCGCAGTGGCCTGATCAGCTATACATGCTAAGCTAAGCTAAGCTAAAGACACTCCTGATTGCTCCCTTGCAGGTCCATCACAATCACTGTTTAACCCCTTAATACGTTAATTTACACAAGCTTAACCACAGCTGTGTACACATAACACTTAAAACGATA
>NW_015753666.1:0-503 GCF_001515625.1 Sinocyclocheilus rhinocerous
ATAGACACATGATTGTCACCAGTTCTCAAAGCTTGCTAAGATAATCATCTGATGGAAGAGAAATGACCTTGTGTTGGACATCTGGCATGAAATGCCATAAGCCTTTTTTCAGGGTCTGTGCAAACAAAAGTCTGCTGGAGTGGAAAGACAGCCGCTACGGCTCTAAAGACATCTTTGGTCGACGGCCCCTGGCAAAGTGTCGCCGAAGCATTTTGCACCTGATTAGCAAACCCATGCAGGCCACCCGGACATATGTTTCATGAATGATGCCCACATTAAGGATGGTTACCACATGGATGGAGAAGGAATAAAAGAGTAGGTTTCACTTTATGAGACTATGACTGAAAAAGGTCATGGAAATTACATTTGGATTGGTTTCTACTTTCAGAGAGGTGACTGATTAGAATCCTTTACCTCTAACACTTAAGTGTCCATTAAGTGGGCCGTCCATAGCTATAAGGGTGACGGCATCTATGTTGTCGTTATCAACAACCTGTAGGTGC
>NW_015753667.1:0-503 GCF_001515625.1 Sinocyclocheilus rhinocerous
GGCAAAATGTTGCTATGGTTACCTCTGCAGGTGAACGCGACTCTTGTGTCGTGAGCAAGCTCACTGGTAAATTGCTTTTATAGTGATTGAAACGTTTAAACAGCATATGCAAAATAACAGATTTTATTTGAAACATCAATCTTTTTGTTTGGACTTTCTTTTATGAAAATGTTAACGAGAATGTAGGCTGTAAATATTTTTATATTTATAAAAATCCAAAAAGTAGACCTATTATAGCCTACGTTTTTACTTAAAATAATCAAACAAGTAATTCCATAAATCCAAATATTTAAATGAGACACTTTATTTTTTAATGGTCTCGATCTGAAAATGCATATACACTCCAATCAACAGGTGTTCATTTTTAAATAAACGTTACCATTAAAACATCTTAAAATTAAATATTACCTCCAAATGCTGTTGACGTCGTTTTGGGGGGCGAAAGGGAAAATTCCAAAACATGATCTAGCTAAAAATGGACACATTATTCAGGCCTCGAAGTC
>NW_015753668.1:0-503 GCF_001515625.1 Sinocyclocheilus rhinocerous
CAGGAAAGAGACTGCTATGGTTAGTGCGTATGTGATTGAAAAAGCCACTGCACCATGGTGGGTTAGAGACAAATTTAAAGAGAATGGTAAAATCCTGGTTCCTGAACACGCATGCATAAAGAAGAACACATGCTCCTTTCCACATCTACTTTCAGTATTTTTCTGCTTGTTTACCCTACAATGTGCTTGTGCATTTACTGGACCAGTCTGAAAAATACAGTTTTGGTTTGTGATTTGAGCTGAAGAAGCAAAATTTATTATATTATTGTAAGATTTTATTGCTGTTTTGAAAAAAAAATTTATTTTATTTTTTTCAGTCTCACTAAACAAAGGTCAGATGTTGTACAACAATCCTTGTGTCTTTATCTCATGTTGAGCAGACCATATGTATCTTTTCCTCATATTTATGATAGGTCAGAACCCTCAGCTTCATATTGATGTGTCTTAACATTAGACTATAGAGATGGGCAGATGAAGCCTTGTGAAGCTTTTGAGGCTTTTTC
>NW_015753669.1:0-503 GCF_001515625.1 Sinocyclocheilus rhinocerous
CAGTTGTGGTTAGAGGAGAGAACAGGTTGCCGTTTCTGTGTGCTGTAGTTTGTTTCATAAGGTTGGGCTGTTATCTGTTGCCATTGCAATGTATAGTTGACCTATAACGCGTGTATAACGCCTCCATTCTCTTGTGTCGAATTGAATGTTTGTTTGTTTTTCTCGGAAGGAGCTGCAATTTACCTCACCAACATCAATAACCTGGAAACCACAGCAGGGAGTTGGAATCAAGCATGCATTCATGGAAGATTTATGTATGAAATACACTAAATGCCAGAAAATAAAATGTGTGCATAGTCACGACTTTATCTTATTTTTTACTTTCTCAATTGCTTGTGCAAAATTTACATTTAATATCTTAAAAAATAATAATTTAAGACAAAAAAATAGACCTTTCTAAGAAAAATGTAAGATGATGTATGATGCTGTTGTCAGAAAAGTAGCTCTGAAACTGTTAATTCTATAGTAGCATGTAAAGGGAACATTTTTTTTCAATATATATA
>NW_015753670.1:0-503 GCF_001515625.1 Sinocyclocheilus rhinocerous
ATTCTGCATTATACAGTAAATTCCATTTTTATGACTGGATTCCACGATTCCATCCACATTTTCATAAGGCCTTATGTATATGCCAGTTAATATTATCAGAAACTGATAAAACGAGAGCAATTGTTAAATTAATTCATTATTTATTTAGCAAGGATGTACTGATCAAAAGTGAGATCGGACTACATTAATTTTCATTTTTGGGTGAACTTTTCATTTAACTAATTATATAAGTATACTTGTTTTTCCCGTCTGTTTCTCTCTCTCTTCTTTGAGGTTTTTGTTTTTCCTTTGTTGCCCTTGATATGTAGCACCATCCAGACGGCCAGCCCCGGGGAAAGTGCTAACTCACCGTCAGAGCTCTTCCCCGGGGTAACACCCTGACAGTTCCTGATCAATTCCCTCCTCCAGTCCAGACTGAAGCCATGCAGCCAAAGTCTTTGAAAGACGGACAGAAGGAAAGAAAGAGAGGGAGAGAGCAGATGATATCAGGCTGTTCATTTAAA
>NW_015753671.1:0-503 GCF_001515625.1 Sinocyclocheilus rhinocerous
ATTGTTTTTATATGTTTGGCCTCATGTGATTGGACCGTTCTCAACTACTCTCATTCCGCTCAGCAGCAGCTCGTCAGTTGACAGACAGGTACTAATTAATGTGGAAGCAAGCTTAATATCTCGAGATGAAAGAAAGTTCGGTTTTATCTTTACAAAAATACCCGTTCAAAAGGCGTTCGGATGAAGAAAAAAAAAAGGATAAAGGAGTTTCGACCAGATCGACCATACTTGCAAATTCACCAGCAATCAAGTGATCGTGTTCGCGCCTACACTCTGGGCTTTTCCAGCACTTCTTATGGCAAATGGAGTTGGCTGGCTGGATGTGATGTAAGTCATGCCTTCTATTGTTTTCCGTGTTTGCTGTTTCAAAGTCATGGCACCGAAACGTTGTGGACAACAACAGCGGTTCGCGACTTAAAACATATCTCTGAAAAGTGCAAGCGGCATGAAAGTAGCCGAAGCCATCTTGACAACGCTATGAGGCTCCAGTTTTTTGGGAAGCT
>NW_015753672.1:0-502 GCF_001515625.1 Sinocyclocheilus rhinocerous
GTTAAAATAGTCCATGTGACATCAGTGGTTCAATCGTAATTTTATAAAGCTACGAGAATATGTTTTGTGCACAAAGAAAGAACTCTATTGAATAGCGGCGGACTAACCCGGAAAAGAAGTAATCGTTGAATGAAGTCCTTATAATTGCTTTCTTTGCTCACAAAAAGTATCTTAATTTATGTTCCGAATATGAATGAAGGTCTTACGGTTTTGGAACAACGTGAGGGTGAGTAAATAATGACAGACTTTTCATTTTTGGGTGAACTATCCCTTTAAAAAGTCCAAAAAGTCAGCAAATGTTTGCAAAGACTATGAAAACCATACACCTGCAAAACAAATGCTTGCATAGAATTATCCACAATTCAGCTACAATAAGACTTTATGATATCAAGTAGGAATATCCCACATTAACCTATCTTTGAATTAAACACTGCATACAAATCTGGGGAACAAATCATTCCTGAAACATTGTAATTGCATTTACAGTTGAAAATCTCTCTCT
>NW_015753673.1:0-503 GCF_001515625.1 Sinocyclocheilus rhinocerous
ATGATTCATTCTTTCCAAATATGGCTATTCAGGTCATTTGGTGAATATTCCTGTCTTTTTTCATATTGCATTATACAGTATATTACATAAAAACTAAATATCGCAATGTCAGGTTTCTCCAGTATCGTACAGCTCTAGTCTTCAGTTCGTTAAGTAGTCTCTCTTAAGGAATTACATCATTTATTGTTGCATGTGGTGGGTTGTTACAAAAGCTGCAGTGTCTGTAGCAGCGTTGTTATAGATGGATTTAGACTTTCTTAGAGAGGCTTTTACCCTGCTGACAGTAATAGTTACTGTTGGACTGTTAGCATGCTGCTGTCAGCACACTAAAACACCTCGGAGAAGAGTCTCCAAATGTATCCCCATCTAAAAGAACGGGAAAAATCTAAAGATAAAAACACTAGTCGACCTCACTAATTGGTCGCTCAGTTTCACCTTACATAAACGTCCAGTTATTGAAAATGTGAAACTGTTCCTGGTTAAAAGCGCGGGGTGAGTCACAG
>NW_015753674.1:0-503 GCF_001515625.1 Sinocyclocheilus rhinocerous
AAATCATAAAACAAAAAAAATTATGATATATGTAATATAGATTAAATATGGTGCATTCTGTTAAATTTAGAAACTTTTTGCCATTGATCTCAATGATAAAAAGTGACCCATTTTACTTCATATTTGTATTAAATTGGTCATCATTTTAAAATTTAAAAACAGGAAATGGTAACACTATTCAATTTGGTTCAATTTGTTAATACAAGTTAATTTACATTTATGCATTTAGCAGATGCTTTTATCCAAGGCGACATGAAAATGAGAAACATAATCAATTTGTCACAAAGCCAATAATAGTCATAGAGTGCTATGCCAGGTTTATTATAAAGCTAGATTAGTGCATAGTTCATGATAATGCATTAGGTATCATAAACTAACTATGAAATTTTTTACATCTATTAGTAATCTAGTTTAACGTTAATTTATATAAATTAATTAAAATATATAATAAATTAATGTATACATTAAAGGGGTCATATGATGTTGCTAAAAAGAACATTATT
>NW_015753675.1:0-503 GCF_001515625.1 Sinocyclocheilus rhinocerous
AGAATTTCTGCCCTGTTCAATCACCCATAAAATAACCCAGTTGAGAGTTCCCACAATGCCCCTCTACTCACAATAGTATGACTGAATGAGTCAAAACACACACACACACAAACACCTATGTAAATATATCTACATATCTGGGGAAATTCCATTCAAAGTCTATTGTTTTTACTATATTGTAAGGTAATTACTAAGCTAATCACTCTAGACTAACCTGAAACATACAACATTTGGCAGCGCTAGATGAATGAAGACATAATTTAGCTCCTTTATGAATAAGGGCCATTCACAAAGGATGCATCCGTGCTTTTTAGCCCCATGGCTGCGTGTACACCGTGAGGATTAATGGACAGATCCAACGTTTTGACAAATACCTGATTTGTTTTTTGTCCCATCTGTTTACATTCATCTCAGACATACATTTATATTCATAACATTTAAATTGATCTGCACTGTACTGTCAGTCAGTCATACAAGTAAACATCTATCTATCTATCTATCTA
>NW_015753676.1:0-503 GCF_001515625.1 Sinocyclocheilus rhinocerous
GAGAATGACAGTACTGAAACATCAGTCAGAATATTAATAGACCTGTTTCTCATTGAGAAACAGAGCAAGAGGTTTTCGACCATCACCTTCTACTTTATTACCATTAGTAAGTGATTTTATTGTTAATTATTATTAAAATTAATACATTTTGAAATATATAGAATATTTATAAGATAATCCTATGTTGTCATGCAACAGGGCCTTCACAGACCACCACAGAAAGAAAATCTGGTTGAAAGCCAGGCTATAGAGCTGTGGTTCTCAACCTTTTTGACTCCAAGGCCCCCTAATGTCCATAGCAATATTCAAAGGCCCAATCATTTTTCCACTCATTTTTTATTTACTGGATAATGATTTAAAAATATATTTTTTACTCACAATTGTTACCTGATACAATATTTTAGACCTAGAAAATTTTATATTTTTTATGAAAAATCTCTAGATTTTATAAATGTACTTTTTATAAACTATACTTTTCCAGGTCTAGAAGTCACATTTTAAAA
>NW_015753677.1:0-503 GCF_001515625.1 Sinocyclocheilus rhinocerous
ACTCATCTACATCTTGGATGGCCTGAGGGTGAGCACATTTTCAACTAATTAAAATTTTTAGATGAGCTGTTCCTATAAAGTCAACGTGTGTAATTAATTTTATTTTCATAATGTGCACTGATTCATTGTGCAAAATAAGACCAGGAACGTTAATAGAGTTGATTTTGACCTCATGTTGACGTTGTACAGACTTTTAACGTGTTTAAACCAGACATGGACAGTATGCTGCGGTTCTGTTTATATTTTCTGCCCAGCTGGAGATAAATAACCAGACGCCCACTGGTACTTTTGCATTGTCGGCATGCTTGGAAGCATTTCTAAGATAACAAATATGTAAAAATCGCATGTTAGTCTTTAGTTTTCATGCTCCCGGTTTTCTTTAGTTTTTCCAGAAGGACTTATGAGGTTTTTTGAGTGGGGATTACAAAACACTATAGAATCACGGATACACTGGTATTTAACCCTATAAAGCCTGACATTTGAAATAATACTCAGAAAAATGA
>NW_015753678.1:0-503 GCF_001515625.1 Sinocyclocheilus rhinocerous
AGAACATTATAAAATAATAAAAAATGCAGTTCATGACCCCTTTAACCACACACATCACATAATGTATTTTTTAAATTAGACCTCTATTTGCCTTCCCCTTATTATTTATTTCACTTCTAAAGATAACATTAGGCGTCTATGAGGACTGCAAGCTGAGCTCACCATCGGCCTCTTACAACTAACAACTGACCCTTCATCTGACAATCAATCCTTTTAATAAGCTTGTGTCTGTGAATGTCCCAAACACTCCCATGACATCACAACCAAACTATACTTGACTCAGAACCAGATAATCAAATCAGTTGGTTTGGCACAATTTCTGAAAAAGATCTAAATATATAACCAAAGAATGTGAGTTGCTTTCACATACAATTCCCCCTGCTGCTCTTTAAAGTCTTCAAAGATAAATGGAATGAATATGAAAGATGGTCTGACATTATAGGATACATCATTACTAAGTAATAAGACTAAGAATAGCAAAACAATACCTTTATATTTAAAAA
>NW_015753679.1:0-503 GCF_001515625.1 Sinocyclocheilus rhinocerous
TGTAATAATAGCATTTCATTGCAAATTTGGCAAACTATCCAGTGCATTATGGTTCTCGCTCTAGAGATCATGTGTTTGTGCAGCGTTGAGCAATGTAGCCAATAACAGACATATCTGTTGATTTCTTGAACACAACAGCCAATCAGAGGCGTTTAAGTTAGAGTTCAGCACAAATCATCTCATTACAACAAAGTGTAGACGCGATGTAAATAAGAGATTCATTGTGCAGTATTGAGAACTTCATTGATTATAATGTAACTTTGTGAGGTTGCGATGAACTAAGATGAGTGATTATAAGGGAGCGCTCTTTGCGCTATAGCAATGGACGGCTTATACATAAATATATACATATATATATATATAGAGAGAGAGCACCCTCACTAATTTAAGAAGCACCCGCAGTGATTTGTTTGTGCAGCCGGGCCTGCTAGTGTACCAGTGTTTGTTTGTTTTTTAGCATTAAAAAGTTTGTCTTGTACAGCCCATTTTTGCATGCATGTAAA
>NW_015753680.1:0-503 GCF_001515625.1 Sinocyclocheilus rhinocerous
AATGGACCCTTTTACAGACTGATTTGTGATGATGAATTTCCACAATAACTTCATTAATTTGTTAGACTTTTTAAAGGAGTGACTGAAAATGTTGCATTTTCGTTCTTTTTCCAAAGTTTTGGGAATGCAATAGTGGGGGTTTTCTTTTGCTGTTGGAGCAAATGCAGGAATTATGTTTGCTAATGAAGTACACTCTGCTATAGTTTATAACCTGGACACGTGAAAAGGGTCCATGTGGCTTCACGCATGCCACAAGCAAACAGATTGCATTTTTTTCTGAAAATGTAAAAAATCACAGATTTATGCACAGATATGATTTATTTTTTTAATTTAATTTTTCAATTTAAGGTTTAATTTATTAACATAAGTTAATTTATTGGGTAACAATTACATTTTTCAGGATTTATTAATGTAGATGAATAAATATTATATTATATATAAATATATTATTATTCATTGTTAATTAATGTCTGTTCATAATATGTTCAAGTCACTTATGCGCA
>NW_015753681.1:0-503 GCF_001515625.1 Sinocyclocheilus rhinocerous
AGTAACATCATAAAATGACATTTCCTATTTCATATTACACAGACTTCCACTGGTGTCCGTAAGAGGTACACAAGAGCTAATATCACAGGCAGGTAATAGAGAGAGATATGATCTCCAACAATACCACCTGTCCATCTGCCAGCTTCCTCAAAGCGCTTTCCTTCAAATCCCCTGCGAGAAAGTGAGCCACCAGCATTGTTAATTGGCTCATTTGTTCAATGATGTACTACAGAGTGAGAGAATGAGACAAAACATGTGACTTAAGAACAGAGAAGCAGTGCTGTACTGAAACCACTGTTTTAGACTCGCCATCATGTAACTCTTATCAGTACGCTACTTGAAAAACAAAGTTGAACATAAGGCTGTTGTACAGAAACTTGTCTGCAAGGTTCCGTTAGATGACAGACAAGATCTGAGAGCATGAGTGAGGGTGATTCACACGAACACACACACACACACACAGGTCAGATGGCTAATAAAAGATCCCATAGTGTCCTGGCCTT
>NW_015753682.1:0-503 GCF_001515625.1 Sinocyclocheilus rhinocerous
CCTGCACCGTCTGATCGAAGGAAGTCAGGAGCTGCTGCGAGTGTAGTTTCGGTCAACAGGAAGCCGACTGATAGACCTAGGCCGTGGTACTGTTTCACATGTGGTGAGGATGGCCACATTGCATCGTCCTGTACTTCTGAG
This sequence comes from Sinocyclocheilus rhinocerous, assembly GCF_001515625.1. Classification (NCBI taxonomy): domain Eukaryota; kingdom Metazoa; phylum Chordata; class Actinopteri; order Cypriniformes; family Cyprinidae; genus Sinocyclocheilus; species Sinocyclocheilus rhinocerous. The sequence continues at coordinate 142 of NW_015753682.1, forward strand.
CCAAATCCTGAGCTTGTTTCTACAAAACGTAGACTGTTAAGGGAGAAACAGTTACAGTGGGAATCACAGAATTCCACCACTAGCTCTGATTTAAACTAGAGTCAGTTCCTGTTGTGGGACAGACAGGAGCTGAGTCTAAATCGAGTTGTCCCATTGTAAGCAGTGTCTTCAAGAAATGCCAAATTCCTAGGAACCAGAGTGCAAGCCTACCCAAGGGTCTAGTCGGTGCTAGATGTGTTGCTGAAGTCAGCATAGCTGGTGAGAAATGTCATTGTCTACTAGACACTGGATCACAGGTCACAACTGTGCCTAAGTCCTTTTATGAACAACACCTCTCAGCATATCCAATTAACTCTCTTGAC
>NW_015753683.1:0-503 GCF_001515625.1 Sinocyclocheilus rhinocerous
GACTCTACACAGCTGGATTTAGCTTGCAAGTCAGGATTCTTGAACATTAGAGATAATTATTTATATTGAAACAGTTTCAACCTCTACAAAATACCACATTTGTCCATATTTTTTTAATATTACCAGTTATTATTAACAATGAATTACTTACCACAGTGAAGCAGTTCGAAATGTTAATGTGTTGCATATTAACCCCTGCAGGCATAAACTACAAATATACTGTGTAATCAACACATGAAAACGAATTAACTACAGGCCTACATTAAAGTCATTCTCTATTCTCTATTAACCAATATAAGATGCATTCATTTAAAAATTAAAAGCAATAAGCCATTAAAATCAAGAGACGTAAATAAACGTAATTAAGACTGTGCTGAAAAGTACACGTTATACATCGAAATTAAAGTCACTGTCAAAACATAACCCACATTTACAATAACTTAATGCTTAATACTCATATTTATGTGTGTTTGTATTTTCTGCCATGGTTAGCACTTGGTGCA
>NW_015753684.1:0-503 GCF_001515625.1 Sinocyclocheilus rhinocerous
CAAAAATAATATTAATCGCTTTATTTGAAAGTGATAAACAGATATGCTTTCATAATTTTATCCTTTAATATTTCTGCTTTGCTTTCTATGTATTTGACACGTATATAGCAAAATATGGACGTATTGTATAATCATTAATATTTCACCATCAGTGCTAAATTAAAATTTGAGACTTTATTTGAACAAAACACGATTTATTTATTTATTTATTTTAAATTTAAAAACACTTTCAAGTGTTTCATCCAGGCCACATGGTCAAAGAATATATCATATCATTCTATACCTCATCTGATTAGCATATAATTATCATATATTAATATAATTATGCAAAAGAATTATAAAGAAGATATTTGCCCATGCACGTCATTATGTAGAGTTGCAGAACCTGTAATCTAAACTCTGTTATATTCATTCAGATGTTTCAAGTGATATTCTGGGCTTCCAGTGGCATCCGAACCTGTGATTTCTGAAAGCAGGTAAGCCACTGACTAACGCACATTGCG
>NW_015753685.1:0-503 GCF_001515625.1 Sinocyclocheilus rhinocerous
AGTAGGCGACATAACAGCCAATAATGTTTGCTATTTCTGTACCGGTGCAAGCAGAAACACAATCAAGACTTCTGATGCCAGAACGCTGGTTTGCCATCGTCAGTCAAATCTCAGTCAATTGACAGTTCGCAAAGAGCTGGATTGACAGGATTGACTGACCAATCATAACGCTGAATCCATCATCTTGCCCGACAAAAAAACCAGACAGGAGAATTGATTAACTTCGGTGGACTTAAACTTGAAAAATGTTTTAAAAAATGAGGTTTAAAAAAAAAAAACGTTCTGATGTTCATTCATGTTTATTTAATGCTTTAAGTAAATATGAAAAGACGATCGGTTCATGTGCCGCTTGAATTGAGGCGCTACAGTGATGTCACGACACATTAAAGAGCCACAAAGCTGTATTTGTGACCAGTGCTGCCAAAAAGTGCACGGGCTAATTTTGAGCTACAGACAAAAAAAATTTTTGATTTTGGTCGAATTTCAGATTTTCACAAAAATTT
>NW_015753686.1:0-503 GCF_001515625.1 Sinocyclocheilus rhinocerous
ATAATAATTTTTAACACTTTATAAATATGTTCTTTATACATAAAAATTTAAAGCTGCCTTTTAAAACATATTTGGGGGTCTGTGGCATCTGGAAGATTGAAAACCCCGCTTTATCAGACTTTTTTCAAAGCAACACGAAGTTTAAGTGCCTTTGATTGTGGTTTAGTTAAATGAAGATTCTAGAAAGCAATGCAAGTGTGATGTATGTGAGGAGACTCGGCTCAATAGAGTGCAACAGTGATTATATAATGATGGTATAATACAAAATGATTGATTTCTAGCCATTCATAATGTATAAAAACAATGTATTTGATAGATAGTGCAGGTCTTCACTGGAACGTCAGATATTAAATGGTCTTTTAAACATTTTAAAGTCTAATATGGAGTAAAACACTTGAGGAATTTGGCACGAATAGAGTATTTTAAAGGCTGCATTATTATACGGTTTACATTGAGAGTGTGCGTATGAAAATGCATCCTACATAGGCAGCTCACTAGGTTTG
>NW_015753687.1:0-503 GCF_001515625.1 Sinocyclocheilus rhinocerous
CAACAACAGCATTTTGGGAGACTGAAAACTCAAACTTTAGAAAACGAGTTTCAAAGTGCAAGTTTTTGAAAACGATACCATTATCATTTCTGTGAAAACTACAAAAAACTCATTTGTGGTGACATCATACGCGTGTGTATCACGTGTTCAGTCTATAGTGTTGTCACGGTACCTAAATTTCAGCAGTCGGTACCAATACCAGCACAATCCCACGGTTATCTAGTTTCGGTAAAATAGCAAAAATTATTGTAATGGTATCAATAATTACAAGTAAATACGTTAACATTAGCATGTCGCCTTCAAATATTGTTCAGTTATGTAAACATTGTATTAAAAAAGATCAAATTAAAGTAATAAAATAACAAAGCACATTAAAGTGGCTGGTCTACTGCACTATTAAGTGAAGCCACAGGAAGTGTTCGAGCTGCCATCTTACTATTCCCTACCGGCTGAGAGCGTCATTGACTGACAGCCAAAACACTGACCTAAAATCACCCGATTTG
>NW_015753688.1:0-503 GCF_001515625.1 Sinocyclocheilus rhinocerous
CAGCTCTTTTTAAATGTACATATATAAGGTTTGGCCTTTACTATTAATAAAGTTCTAGTAATTTCGTTGACTTGATTCAAACTGTAGGCACTTCATGCAGTTTTTCCAAGATGAAAATGAGATCGTTTCTGTTTAAGCTAGTTTAGTGGACATGTTCAATATCACAGGTTTAGTTCATCATATAGCATATATAGTCCTATATTTTTTTCTGTAACGTTTTGTTTGAAAACGGTGTTGTATAGGCTACTATCATTCCTTAAATAAACGCCACTGGGTTATTATGTAAAACCCAAAATCATTCATACTTTTTATACTGTATATGACAACCGTATAAACTAACACCAGTGTGTATAATGCGTAGAGTTACGTTAAGTACAGAACTGCAGCGTAAAATGCGCCGATACTCCTGTGCACTACGGCTATATTTAACGGCCCCTGTCGCCATAAAAGGTCGTGAGAGTCGCTTGGACATTCCTGCCATCGCCAATATTATTTTTGTTGTG
>NW_015753689.1:0-503 GCF_001515625.1 Sinocyclocheilus rhinocerous
GCATTGTTTGATCACTAAAGATGTTAAATGCTAAGTAGATACCAGTAGCCACTCAAACTCAAATTTCTTTTAGCAAGTTACTTGAAACAAACTGATTGGCTAAAATGAATCAGATTTCCCAGCACTGCCTCCATCAGTGAGTTTATAGTGCGTTTTTACTGTCTAGAGTCTCTTTGCTCTGATTTTCTTCACTAGGCCGCTGTGGATTCTGGATTCTTATTGCCGACTGTCATTAGGAAAAGGCTATGCACACGTTTGCACTGGCACTTTTCGTGTTGGGTAACAGGATATCAGTCCGTAACCTCCGTGACCTCAGCTGTGTTTAGGCAGAACCACAAGTATTCGATTCGTGCTCACTATTTAAAGATTGCTTCAGGCACGCTGACCTTGCCTTTGTTTGCTACGGTTTATTTTTGGGATGAAAATGCCATCTTTTTTTGACCCTTGGTGAAGAAGGTGCCCTAGATCTGAGAGACGCATTACAGGGTTGAGGATTAAAAAAA
>NW_015753690.1:0-503 GCF_001515625.1 Sinocyclocheilus rhinocerous
CAAAACCATGAATAAACTAGACCGAAGTGACAGAACCCTGACAGAAACTCAAGCTGTAGAGCACATGTAATAAGGCATTCATCACTATTAACACTCAGTATGTTTACATGCATTTTAAAAGGTGATTTCATTCAGATTACAGTAAAAATGTATCTCTTTAAAATGAGTAGTGAATTGAGCCAATAGACCATTTCAAAGAAGAAATGTGAAACCCATAATTTTCTAAAAACACATGAATTATTTTGTTAAAACTTGTATAATTTTGAGCTGAAAAACTTTTAAAAGTTGTTAAAAAATTACACTTTAGCATTTTATCTTTATCACTTTGGCTTTATTTTAATTGCATTACACACTAAAACCAAGTTAAAACAAGTTATCACTATACTACTAAATAGTATTTTAATTCCTAATTCCTCAAGTTTGGGGTCAGTAAGATTTTACTGGTTTTGAAAGCAGTCTTTATGCTCACCAAGGCTGCATTTATTTGCTCAAAAATACAGTAA
>NW_015753691.1:0-503 GCF_001515625.1 Sinocyclocheilus rhinocerous
CAGGCCGATCCAGGCTCCTCCAGACACCAGGGCCAGAACGACTGACTGTCCAGCCCTCACATAAGCGCCGATGTAAAAGAACAGGCTTACAGCGATGTGCAGAGGTCGGGTCATGGCGTACATGAACGCAGGATTGATGTGCTCCATCATTCCTTTCCGGAAAACTGTTTCCACACCCTTTCGGTCAGAGGGCTGATACCGCCGGATCACAAAGTGCACTGTTGGATTGTGAAGAGGAACAAAAATAGAAAGGAATAGGAAGAAATCATCAGAATACGGAAAAGACTTTTTAAAAATGCATTGTATCTTAAATGTATGTGTGTTGAGATGTAGATATACACACAAACATATACAGGGTATAATATGAAAATATAGCATTTTATATACTATGTATAGGCACATAAAATATAAAAAAAATTAATGTTACTTATAGGGTAGAGTGTGGGAAAACACCCCCTCCCCCCTTAAGGACTGTGTAATTTTTTTCTGTGAAACAAAAGTTA
>NW_015753692.1:0-503 GCF_001515625.1 Sinocyclocheilus rhinocerous
GTTGTAAATCAGTGAGGGATTATGCAAATACCCTGCGGCTGAAGCCTCACAGCCTGAGTCCTGCGGCCCGAACAAAGGGGTCAAGCCTGCTCTCTCCCACTGCTAACTAACTTTCAATCACAAAAAAGAGACTTGGGCCAGAGCACAGCAGAGAGAGAGAAAGAGAGGGGGATGTCAAATCTTTGCATGAGACTCCTTAGTGCATCCCCCGCAGTGCTCGGACTTGATTGGGACGAGTGTGTGTGCGGGACTCACGGAGTGTGTGCGGAGCACTGCGATGATTTTGGACAGGGCCATGTTCCACAGTTCGTCTGTGAAGGCTCTAGTCACCAGGCCTTGTGTGGCGTGTAGTATGTGATCCTCTACCACAAAGAACCTGCAAAGCATGATGGGAGTTGGCATTACTTTATCAAACTACACAAATAACTTCACAAATAAATCCAGATTTAACTTACCCGACAATCTGATTAAAGTACTTCCTGTAGCCCTCCACTGTCTCGTGC
>NW_015753693.1:0-502 GCF_001515625.1 Sinocyclocheilus rhinocerous
CACAATAATCCACAAGTAATCCACACAGCTCCAGTCAATCAATTAACTCGTCAATTAGTCTTGTGAAAGTGAAAAGCTGCTTATTTGTAAGAAACAAAGCCATCATTAAGACATTCTTCTGGCCAAAATACAACTCCATAATCCATAATCCATCCACACTTCTTTCAGAAAAAGTCCATCCCCTGTTATCCTCTCACATCAAAATCCACTGGCAAATTTGTTCAGAACATTTTGGACTGTTTTCACTTGTAAACTGTGCTTGAGTTGTGCATTTTTCTATTTTGATTTAGATTAGATAACTTTTTCACTGGAAAAAAAAAGCAATATTATGGATATAGGAATTGTATTTGAAGCAGAAGCAATGGTTTAAAGTTAAAAAAAATCATAATGATAGATTTGAAAACATGCAGGTTTTTGCTTTATAAGACGTTAATTGATGGACTGGAGTTGTACTTGAATCAGCTGTTTGGACTCTCATTCTGACGGCACCTATTCATTGCAG
>NW_015753694.1:0-503 GCF_001515625.1 Sinocyclocheilus rhinocerous
ATAAAAGCGTCTGCTAAATGACTAAAAGTAAAAGTAAAAGTAATGCTGTTGCATCAGTGTTCACTTGGAATTGTTTCAATGGTTATTTGTTATCTGGGAGAAAACTTTAGCGCAGTTTACTACACCCTCATATCAGCCTTAACTGGGTGAAAGAGCAGCACTGAAACAGAAAGTGAAAGGGTATTTAAATTGAGTTATTTTCTTCATAATTAACATGCTCATTTTTATCATTCAAACTAAGCATGCTCTTCAAGCAAGATCTACTGGAGCCTGATGCCAGAAAAAACTGCCATGTGCATTTTATAAACGAGAGCAGATAAACTAATGTTAATGTGAATGTTCTCTCAACAAGAAATAAAAAGATTAAGGGGTTTTGATTGGCATGTACTCGGCACCTGGAAATTAATTCATCCAATCAGAGCTGATTTGATGAGGAGATGCCGAGAAGATACTGTTTCTTCCAGAGGTGGGACTTTCAAGTCACAAGCAAGTCTTCAAGTCAT
>NW_015753695.1:0-503 GCF_001515625.1 Sinocyclocheilus rhinocerous
ACTAACTGCACTTGCAGAGATGAAGATCGTGTGAAGCAGCATTGATTGCAAACCAAGTTGCACCGAGACACTGAAAACACTTATCCTGAGCAGCTTTCCTATAAATGAACACAGTGCCGTGCTTCACTCTAAAACACACGGCACATATACTTATTTAAAAATAAATCGCAGACTTCATCATTTGATAATCACACTAAGCCATTTTGATTAAATGTTCAGCCCTAATATTTCACTTCTCTTCTTCTCTTGAGAACAGTAATGATGTGTCTGATCCACTGGCACTAACTGACTCCATTTTAGCAGTCCACCCTCACCAGACCTGGACAATTTCAGCATGTTCTGACTTAGACATCTTTAAAAATACAACACAGATGCTATTACAAACCACACTGCTTTAGTAATAGTTAACAAGCTTGTATAATCTGATGTGTTTGATTTCATGTTCATGAAAGATCCTCAGTCCTGGCTGCCACATATCTGCTGTTAAAGACTCTGACACAAAA
>NW_015753696.1:0-503 GCF_001515625.1 Sinocyclocheilus rhinocerous
TCAATGGTTCTTTATCCGTGAGCATCTCCTCCTTGCAGCAGGTTGGCCTTTTAGGGTCATGAGAGATCACTGCAAGCAGACAGAAAAACATCCATAAATAAAGGTTTTTCCCATTTTAGGTTGATTTCAGAAGCTCTCAAAGTGTAACAGTGCAAATAAAGCAAAATTGCATAAGCTAATAAGACTTGTTTTGAGAGAATATATCTTAAGCAGAGTATTCTTAATCCATTGGCCAATACTTTCTTCCTTGTTTTAAGCATAATCTATAAGAATTTAATTAGGTTTATGGTTGAAAACATTTTTACCCCAATATTATAAGAAATTTTTTTTTTTTAAATTAAATTGAACAATTTTCCTTAAGTATTGAGTGCAAATGTCAATTTGTGTGCGGTAGTGCATATAGTCGAAGGACACTCACCTCCTGATGTAAAAGCACACAGGAATATAACCAAAGAAAACAAACAGATCATTTGTTGAGATGCTGAGGACAGGTGCATGTTTCC
>NW_015753697.1:0-503 GCF_001515625.1 Sinocyclocheilus rhinocerous
TGTCAGTCTCAGATCCCAGACCTGCTGGAAGTCATCCTGGAGCGCTCGGAAAGACTGTGACGGAGCCGTGAGCGCGAGCAGGTCCTGCAGGCGAGACTCCTCAAACGAGGCCACATCACGCTGCAGCTGCGTCTCAAAGCGAGTCTTATAGCGCTGCGCCAGTCTCCTGTAAGCCTCCTACAGTGGTTTGTCCTCAGGTTAGCATTCCATCTCAAAGATGCTGGTGGTTGTGATTTGTGTACTCTTACCGCAATCTTGATCAGCACATGGTTCAGTCTGGTTGTTTGCTTGGTGTGTGTAACGACGACAGTTCTCTGATTCTTTGGAATAATCTGCAGCAGCTGATAGATCACGGCCCATTCTTCACGGTTAATAGCCGCTAAAGCATTAGTGGGACGGTCAATGATCAGCTGGAGCGTTGCAAAGGCCGCCTTCACATGGAGGAAAGACCTCAGGCTATTAAAACCGTCATAAGACCACACACCATCATCATCATCATCATC
>NW_015753698.1:0-503 GCF_001515625.1 Sinocyclocheilus rhinocerous
CTTACAGCAGTAAAAGACAATCTGAAACTTTCCAGAAAATGGCCCAGATATCAAAGGCTTTGTTCACACGGCAGAGGATCTTTTCTGTGTAGCCTGCAGTGGCTTGTGCTAGCATAGTCCCAGTTAAACTGACGTGAGTTGGATAAGCAATAAGCAATCATTTTTCTTCCAGTGTAAACCCAGCTTACAGCTGATGAGCGTGTCTGATTCTTCCCGTTTCATCTGGTTCAGTGCAAGTGTGCTGACGCAGAGGCACATCATCGTCCAGGTCAGATAAAACACTTTTATTGTTGCTGTTTCTTTAAAGACAATCTGCTGTTGTAGTTTACACTAATCTTAAAATGTAGGCATTCAAGTCAATATTTTATTTAACATAATTCATATTGCAGTCATCATGAACAACTGGGATTTTTTAATATACACAACAAAATTGTAACATTGTACGCAACCCTTCCTAACCCTACGACGATCCTCCTCAGGAAAATCCCATCCCACCCATCCCA
>NW_015753699.1:0-503 GCF_001515625.1 Sinocyclocheilus rhinocerous
CTGCGTCTTCTCTCGAACGTATCTGAAATCCAGATGAATGTGTCAAACCTCGTCACGCTCAAGCTATTTAAAAATCATTGTCATGAAGCAGTCACTAATTCCCATGAACCCTCCTGAACAGTTCAGCATGCGTCACTCACGAAATGGCCTCAACCATGGCCAAACCCATCATGATGGAGCAGGCCGCATGGTCATCACGGTAATCTGGAAGGCCACAAATACAGTAATAGCAGTCGCCCAGAATCTTGATCCTCAACTGGTGGTATTTCTGAAAGGAGAGCATCTTAGTTAGCTTCAGACTTCACCAATAATTAACTGAGAGCAACAACGTGCATCCACTTTTTCAGCCGCCTTGGTTCCGGAAATACTTTATTTTTTTCATATTCTTCAAAGGGAATTGAAAAATTCTACATAAATAAGTTATAAAGTAACCAAACCAACCAGATCCAAGATCAATCGCAACATTACAATGTTTGATTTGGAAAAACTGGTTTAAAAAAAAA
>NW_015753700.1:0-503 GCF_001515625.1 Sinocyclocheilus rhinocerous
TTCCTTACCATATTTATCCCCATCCTCTCCCATGGCGGTGATTTTTTTGCCAAGCACCTGAATGTGTTTTCCACTGGTCCGACTGTATAGTTGGTAAACCCGATGGTGTTTCCGGCTCAGGCCGTCCCGCACCCCTGTCTGATTCTCTACGTGTACTCCAAAGTTAACATTTTCCACTGCTAACACCTGCATAAACACAGGAGTCAGTCACAAATCACTTTCATTGATTTATGAACTATCAATTGATATATGGTTTTATTATCGGTAACACATGCAGACTGTAAGCACCTGTAATGGGCTGTAGAACAGTAACACGACCTGGAAGCATCTGGCCAAAGAGAAATAGAAAAGACACATGTGATTGTCTGACATTTGCATTTGCTCTAGTGGCTTTTTTAAACTTGTGCAGGGGAGACTGAGGTTGGATGGCACACTTTTAATTTTTGTTGAATATCTCTGGTGCATCAAATGTTAAGATAAGCCAATTAGGTGCAAATGAAAGC
>NW_015753701.1:0-503 GCF_001515625.1 Sinocyclocheilus rhinocerous
TGCACTCCATCCGTGAGCTGCAACATCAACATACGTGTGGGCTTGGCCTCCCACGGCCGCTGCGTTTCCGGCGTAACCGCCGAGACTTGATCATTGGAGCAGTTGGTGCCCCGAATACGCTGCAGCTGAGTGTAGGCAGGCTGGCTGACGTCTAGCAGGGAGTCCATCTGAAGACAGTAACAGCTGTTTAGTTCTGTTTTCTGTGCCTCGGATATTCTTTCGGGGAGCACCGGGTGGGACAGATCTCGCAGGTCAGTCAGCAGCCATTGCTCCAGGACGCGCTGATTGAGCAGCGACTGAGGCACGGGTTCGCGATCCGCTTCCTCCTTTATCCAGTTCACGCAAGCGTCCAGCCAGGCATGAGGGACCTGGATGTGCCATTGAGAACGCAGCCATGCCTGGGTAACCTGGACTTCACCCACTGACATCCTCTCACTGTCCCGAACACTAGAGCTTCAACTATTAAACACAGAAAGAGGCAAATATGTATTAATGATTTAAGA
>NW_015753702.1:0-503 GCF_001515625.1 Sinocyclocheilus rhinocerous
CGAATTTCAGATGAGTGATTTTCAGCTAGTGTTCATCTACCCTTCATCATAATTCACAATTTATTAAGTCATATTCCTTGAAAATGACTTGATAAGCATAGTTTTGTTTCCCATTTTCCCATATATTCTATAGAAAAAGGAAGATGAGGCAGGATATATTGAAGTGGGCTTGTCCTTAAAAAAAAACACTATACACAGTGTGATTATTCAGCTCAATCGAGTTGAATGTTGATTAAGTTCAGTTCAATTACAGTGTCAATGTTGCAAAGTTAGTGTCATTATCCAGGTCAGTTCTCATCCAATAGTGTCAGTGAAGTCTTGAATTCTGAATATTAGGTATCTTTACTATGTACTGACATCAAAACAGTTAAATTGTCAGTTACACTACTTATTGTGTTCATGTTTTATTGTAAAACACATTTGCTGCTATTTCTATATTGATTTGCTCATTTACTTACTTATTTTAATCTATTTCATATGTATTTGTTTTATTCTAATTATTT
>NW_015753703.1:0-503 GCF_001515625.1 Sinocyclocheilus rhinocerous
AATTCCACTTCAAAGCCAAACCATTTCCTGCAGTCTGAAAGGCCTGTCATCACAGTGTACGAGAGAGAGAGGGAGAGGGAGAGAGATGTGAGATGAGTGGGAGGAAGGTAGGCAAACAGATAAAGCATATCCTAGAGATGCATGTGCAGAAGGTCTGCACCACCCGGGAAGCCGAAAATACGTCAGATATGATAGGTCGGACGAAAAAAATAAAATCAAATTCATTCACTTGCTCCCGTTCTTTTTCCCCTCGCTCTCTTTGAATTCCTTAGAAGTATAAGTGGTGGTATCCTCATGTTCGCTGGCTCTGCATGAATTACATTGCATCCCTGTGCTATTGTTGTGATAATGGGTAAAGTTATCTTCAAAGCAGAATGGGGAGCGCCGCGGGGTCGGAGAGAGGCAGCCTTCATACCGCACCTAATCCGTGAAATTACACCTGCCATCCGCCTCCACGCTAGCCACATTCCTAAAACTATTAAAATTAACAAAAGTTTCAGATA
>NW_015753704.1:0-503 GCF_001515625.1 Sinocyclocheilus rhinocerous
CTTGTCACAGTGTGAACACTTGTACGGTTTCTCTCCAGTGTGAATGTTCATGTAAACATCAAGACTATATTTGCATCTCAAACTCTTTCCACACTGAGTGCAGGTGACGGATTTCTTGGCTCTTCTTTTCTTTAAGCCTTCCAAAGTTCTTCTAACAGTTCTGATGTTATTTTTCTTCTCAACTTTACTCAGTTCTTCATTCTCTGCGGTTTCTTCAATAAACTCTGAAATAAAAGTAAAAACGGTTCATTTTCAGGAACTCTGAAAAAAACTGAGAAATATGAAAGAACATAAAAGTGAACCCTGATGTAACAGTGTAAAATAGACAATTGTTATAAAAAGTTTATCATTTTGATACATTCTTATAAATTATACGTCCCTGAAACTTTCCATGAATGAGATACTTTGATCTTCAACTCATTATTTTTTAAAACATTATTAACACAAGTCACTATAGGGAGAATTATTAAATATGTTTGATCAACTGCACAATTATCTATCAG
>NW_015753705.1:0-503 GCF_001515625.1 Sinocyclocheilus rhinocerous
TACCTTTCCCTCTGAAACTCAATTATATCAAAATAGGTGGAGGGAGAGTAAATCACATTTTTGGCTTTTTGGAAATGACTTCCTAAACCTAATTATTGCTCCATTATCCCAGAAAACCATATTTCCAGTTTTGTTTATAACTGCTGAGGACATGGGCAATCAGTTTGAGGCAAATCTCCTATTTGTAGTTGCTTCATGTTGGGATGTTCAGCTTTGACCGGATTCTTTTATCTGCAGTACCCGCAGACTAACTGCATTACAGGACATCCATCTTCGTTACCTGGGCTCTCTGGCTCCACTGTGGCTCTGTGTCAGGTTGCAGCACTTTACTGGAGGAGAGAATGTAACGCCCCTCACGTTTGATCTTGGGGCAGTAGAGATGTTTTCTGCATGCAATCGCCTGCGTGGATAACATGCTGGGGGTTTCGATTTTTGATCTGCTGTCTAGAGACACAGGAGGCTGACCCGTACTTTGATGTAATGGAGAGCGGGTGCATTCCTAT
>NW_015753706.1:0-503 GCF_001515625.1 Sinocyclocheilus rhinocerous
TATATATATTTTTTTTTTTTATTATTATTTTTTTTTAATCCTTGAAGTGTCCTGTTATTACTAGTGAATATGATTCAGGAACATTCAGTCCCAGGGCACATATCAGAATACACTGTACTCTTCCATAAGCAATGTGCAACTCCATTTCCCTCTCTCTGCTTTCTGTCTTTTTCCATGGTCATTGTCATAAAAACATGTATTAAATACTTTTAGACTTAGATTAGATTTAAAACTTTTAGAAATGACTAAATCTGTCCTTTTGGGAGACGATCAGTATGTTCCGAAGAGATTTATTATGCGTATCCACAGTGTAGACGATCATATAAAACAATGACTCATAATAAGCATAAGCCAATTGGATTCTTTGGCAGTTTGCTCAACAAATGCACAAATGCTAAGCCTACTATTGCTAGCGCTCACCTACCACTGTCCACTTTCAGTAAATCAAGCAAATGTCTCTCAGCAGAATTAATATTCATGACCCAAGCTGCTCCTGGCACAGT
>NW_015753707.1:0-503 GCF_001515625.1 Sinocyclocheilus rhinocerous
TATGCTTGCTCAGTGTTCTCAAGAATAGCAGATGTGTGGATTACATAGCCTGTCCAATGAGAGATACTTTAAGCAACCAGAAAAATCTGCTCTCTCCACCAGCATTTCTTTCCCTCTGAAATATCTCATTTGACTTAGTGGAGGCTTTAGTTCTTCTGAAGAGAAAATCAATTTCCTGCGTGCAGCCCATTGGACTCACCTGCTTTAATTTTCTTTTGAATATGACGCTCGGCACAACAGGTGCGGCAGCGGTTTGCTGACATATATGAGGGGATAAAAAGGCTCGTAAGGACTCAGATAATCAAAGGTTACTAAAGCTTCAAAAAAACAAACAGGAGTAGTGAGCAGAACAGAGAACTTCACAAGATCAAATCACAAAGGGAGCTCTCAACCACTCTATCTGTATTATGGTGTAGAATTTGAGAAAGTGTAGGGTTGTACAGTACATGAACGAGCACAGCTACAAACTAAATAAAACATTTGGAAGAACGGGTCTCATTTAC
>NW_015753708.1:0-503 GCF_001515625.1 Sinocyclocheilus rhinocerous
TAGTATTATTATTATTATTAGTTTAGATTTAAATGAATGAATGTAATTTAATATGAATATTTTCCATAATCACAGAATTGCATCGCAACAATGTCTTTTACATTTTCGAATATCTGTGGTAATGTTCATGTGCATTTTTTAATGCAGATCAGAAACTACACAGACTGTGCGTGTGTGCAGAGCAGGCAGGTCATCACGCCACCCAGCAGCGGCCAAGGCAACCAGCTGCAACTGGTCATAGTGAAGACCTACCTGAACGAGAACGGATTCGCTGTGTCGGGGAAGTGTGATCGCACCTGCAACACGCTCATCCCCTTCCTCATCTTCCTCTTCATCGTTACACTCATCACAGCTTGCGCACAGCCCTCCGCCATTATCGTCACTCTCAGGTAGGAAACAGTGGCTAAAGTTTCTGATCTTTTATGATGACTTATAAGGTGCATTGTTGTTTTTCGTTTAAAACAGAAATCATTAGTGCCGTTTTAGCACGTTTGGGATAAGTA
>NW_015753709.1:0-503 GCF_001515625.1 Sinocyclocheilus rhinocerous
TTATCAAATATTAAAAGGATTTTGCTTTGGAAGTTGTATTCAAAATCCACTTGGCTCAGAAATCTTAGGCGGCATGTGCTTTTGAGATATGAATGGGAATAACGCTTCTGGATTCAATCTAGTCAACGTTTTGAGAAAGAATAAGCAGCGTCTTTAAATAAGCAGAACACAATAGTTGCATTAACGATGTTGTGATGTCACCTGGATTAGAATGAGGTGGTGCATTCTTTCCCGCTCTTCAATCAGTGTAATCCCCTTGCTTCACTCCCAGACACTTACACTAGTAATTCCTGCTCAATCTCAGCGAGCAGAAATGCTGAAACGAGTCGAGAGAGACAAGGCGGATTAGCCATGTGGAATCCAAGGTCACAGTTTTTATAATGAAGGCTTGTTCTACGGACAGTTTCTGCATTTTATTTTATTCTATTTAAATTTTCTTAGTTTAAAATTGTTTCACTTTGATCAGTCTCTGCAATAAACATGTTCTAACAGGTATTTAAGAC
>NW_015753710.1:0-503 GCF_001515625.1 Sinocyclocheilus rhinocerous
ATGCTGAAAATACAGCTGCGCATCACAGAAATAAATTAAATTTTTACAATATATTCACATAGAAAACAGTTATTGTAAATTGTAATAATATTGTGCAATTGTACTGTATTTTTGGTCAAATTAATGCAGCCTGGGTGAACAGAAGAGATTTAAACACAAAATCCATAATTTGTATTGAAAGAAACTGCACTTATGAACTCATAACATGCTTTAGAGAGTAAACTAATTAATTTGGTCTGAATTAGATATTGAGGTGCATGTAGTTTTAGCAAATTCAAAGCCTATTTTACACCCCAAAAATAAACTTTTTTTTTGCTTATTCCTGCTATAATGCCGTCAGACTGCTGTTTCTTTTCATTTTGGCCTTGAGACATCATGTCAGAATTCCTCTGGCCCCTGAACCTCCCTCGATTTGGAATCTGAGGCCCCTAGAGTAATTTGACATCCACACTCCAAAAAGTGGGTGGAAGTCCAGAAGACTGTGTCTGACAGACGTCCTCCCT
>NW_015753711.1:0-503 GCF_001515625.1 Sinocyclocheilus rhinocerous
TTTTCCAAAACCCCTCATCCTAAGTATTACTCATTCTCACACTATAATGAACATGCATCATACCTCGAACTGTGCAACTTGTATGCTATTACTTTTCTACGCAGCCTTGAACATGACATGCATTAAAAAAAAAAATAGATATTGCAGCCAAGAATTAAGAATAATTTCCCACACTTATCAATTTCCTCATTTTAGTTAAACCGTGGATACCTTTGATTAATTTGTTCGCTTGTTTTAAGTGAATTGTAGCCATGTTATTACCTTAAAAATGAAAGAACGAATTAACAAGCTGTGGGAACAATGCCCTGATAACCAATGTGCAACAACTTTTTCACAGGCAAACACTACACACGGATTCTTCAGAAAATATACAAATCTAGTATGCTTAATATGTTTGTTGCACACTGTCAACAAAAGCCGATAAAAACAAATATATTCAACCAGCTTTTGTCTTTAACAGAGAGGACCTCTATAGCCCTGAAAGTCAGCAGAGACCAGGACAA
>NW_015753712.1:0-503 GCF_001515625.1 Sinocyclocheilus rhinocerous
TTCAACCCTGTTTAGTTTTATGCAGCTGAATATAAAAAGTCCACTAAAAAACGTTACTGCCGCTCGTCAACGGTAGCTGTCACAGTTGCTAGGCAACAAGAACAGTCCTCCATAGGCTAGACCGGTCCGAGTCCTTTGGAAGCAGCCTTCGATATCATATGCAGCTCTAGTTAGCAACTTTTTGTTAATATTATAGCAATAAACTTTGTTAGTTTCATTTGCAAAATAGCAAAGTGGTGGAGTGTAACGAAATACATTCCTTAAGTATTTCCGTACAAAATCCCTCACAGGACAGCAACACTACAAAAACATGGTCGTTTACTTTTTATGGTCTTTTAGCACTATTAGTAGTTACTGAAAGTACTTTGCTAAAGTAACTCAATATTTCTTCCACCAATTACTTTGTCATATCTCTACACAATTTCCCTAAATCAGATCAGACCCCTTTACTGCAGGATAAACCTGAGCGTCCCAGTGCTGGACAGTGGAAATATGCACTCAAA
>NW_015753713.1:0-503 GCF_001515625.1 Sinocyclocheilus rhinocerous
CAAAACAAAATCTTGTTTGTTTGTTTTTTCTGAAATTTTTTGTCCAACTCAAGATTTTGATTTTTTTATTGTTCAACTAATCAACTTAAAAACATAACTACAACGTGATGCAAGTAACATCCAAGTGGTTAAAGAAATACAAAGTTCTCTCACAAAACTCTAGATGGCGCAGGCCGATAGGTTCTAACTCAATCTTATGTAATCACATCATTATTCGCATGGCACATCTGATTGGTTTCTTTTCACATCAGCAGCCATGATCTTGCTGCTCCACATTCAAATGCTTGTCTAGTGCTTGCTGTATAAATTGCAGCACACTTCAGAAAACCTCCACATCCCCCAGCTCCACCTGTATAGATCAGGGTGATTTAATGTGTGTAATATATGTTTTTTTTATATATGTTATATATGCAGCAGCATGTCTGTGGATGTATTGGTAGTAGCAAGTCTCAGTACTTGCTTTGCCGCAGCAGCGTAGCAGATCTATTCCGCCAAGACCAAAC
>NW_015753714.1:0-503 GCF_001515625.1 Sinocyclocheilus rhinocerous
AACTATGTCACCCTGAGAATTAGAGTGAGCTAACGGCTTGTTCTGTATGATAGGTAACTCTACTGTAAAAATATATTAAACAGGATATTTCCTGTTTTATAAACAACATGCTTGCAGGACATTGTGATTACCTCATAATCAGTCCACAAAAGCTTCCCGTCAAGCAGTGAATTGTAGTAATTAAAGTGTGACAGAAAATCTTTGTAAGTGTAAAAAAAAATGTACATTTCAAGCTTATGTGTACTGATTACATATTAAAGCAATGCACTGCCAACTGCTAAGCGCAAATAAGCCTTACACTGAAGGGTCTGTAATTGCAGCAGAATGAAGGGCTTGCCTCACTTTCTCTCACTGCAGACAATAACTTCAAGGCGAGGCCTTCGTTTATTCCTCCATAATTACATCCAAATCACACTCAAATGATCCCATCTAATCATCTATTCTCTACAAGCATGCTAAATGTATACTACATATCTAAAAGGTTTTATGATCTGGATACTCAC
>NW_015753715.1:0-503 GCF_001515625.1 Sinocyclocheilus rhinocerous
AAGCTATCAAAGCTTAATGGCCTTTCAAAAATAGCAGAGTGGTGATGAAATTGAAATCTTTCTCTCTTCCGACAGCCATCATCATCATCAATATATATTTTTCCCCCCTGCTCCTGCACATTTTGACACATTCATTTCAGGTCGTGGAGTCTCTGCTGATGAGATGATGACCTGAATCAGGTGTTTGATTATGGACACATTCTTCCTAATCGAAGGTGTGGGGTTATTCAAACCACACATTTTAAATGTAATTTCTTTTCTTGAGACTGTGGAGGGTTATTTCCTACAGGTAACAGCAGTGACATCTGAATGGTTATAAGTTTATTACTTTATGTTATGACAGTAGAGATGGAATAGTATGCACCTGTGAGGTGTTTCTAATTGAATGAAGCTAGAAATATTCTAATTTTTCAACATTAATGTTGGTTTGTAATTGGATGCTAATGGTTTCATGAAATGGTTGTGTATACCAGTGTTTCCCAACCTTTTTTTAGTCGCGGCAC
>NW_015753716.1:0-503 GCF_001515625.1 Sinocyclocheilus rhinocerous
TGCACAGTTTTAGCGTGTTGCTATCCAGTTTCTAATGTGTTTTGCACAATTTTTGCGTGTTGCTATCCAGTTTCTAATGTGTTTTGCACCGTTTTAGCGTGTAGCTATCCAGTTTTTAGCGTGTTTCTATCCAGTTTCTAGCATGCTCTGCAGTTTCAGCATGTTGGTATCCAGTTTTTAGCGTGTTCTGCACAGTTTTAACGTGTTGCTATCCAGTTTCTAGCATGCTCTGCACTTTTTCAGCATGTTGCTATCCAGCTTCTAGCGTGTTCTGCACAGTTTTAGCGTGTTGCTATCCAGTTTCTAGTGTGTTCTGTGCAGTTTTAGCGTGTTGCTATCTAGTTTCTAGCATGCTCTGCACAGTTTCAGCGTGTTGCTATCCAGTTTCTAACGTATTCTGTGAAGTTTTAGCGTGTTGCTATCCAGTTTCTAACATGTTCTGTGCAGTTTTAGTGTGTTGCTATCCAGTTTCTAGCGTGTTTTGCGCAGTTTTAGCGTGCTGC
>NW_015753717.1:0-503 GCF_001515625.1 Sinocyclocheilus rhinocerous
TCTCTCCGTAAAAGACAATAAAAGAAGCGCACCTGATCAGAACCTGCCGGCGAAACTCCATAAAACACACACACATTCACTGTACGTGACGCAAGGACACCTGATATAATGAGAATTAGCATTTGAAATGGCGGCTTTATGTTTGCGGGCTAAAATACAAGCAAAGTGCAGAATCAAGTGCTACTTGCTGATAAGTGTCTCATCCTGAGATTAAAAGAGTACAATTTCCTCATGAATATATTAACATTTTATGAGCGAAATCAGGCTACAGCAATCTCCTCTGCATAAATAATGTGTGAGCTTAATAATACTGCCTAGCGGGAGGCTGCTCTCGACATGTCACACCGTGTGTGTGTGAGTGAGTGTGTGCGTGTGAGTGTGTGTGAGTGTGTGTGTGTAAGTGAGTGAGTGAGTGCGTGTGCATGTGCTATATATTGTGTGTGAGTGTGTGTGTGTGCGTGTGAGTGAGTGTGTGCGTGTGTGCATGTGTGTGTGTGTGTGTG
>NW_015753718.1:0-503 GCF_001515625.1 Sinocyclocheilus rhinocerous
GATTAACTAATCCACCTTCTCCACTCTATCTGATGAAAGTGTAAACCCATTGATCAATGGCCGACTGCAAACAGAGACTTCTCTCTGCTGCCATGGCAACAGTATAGACTTTTAACTGTGTATTTACCAAATAACACCAATGCACGCTAGCCGATTTTGTGTTGCGGAAACAAGGCAGCTGGCTCATACAGGAAAAAGAAACATTATCGGCTATGTGTAAATCTGATGCATTCAGTCTTTGTCTCTTCGCTTTTGTTTCCTGGTGCGAACGCTAGGTGGTCTCCATCCAAATCTAGTCAATGTGAGGCGCAAACCCATTAGACCTCAGGTGTGGCTATGATTGTGCTAAATAAATACATTTCTCTGCAGGCTTTCCTCATCGCCACAGTCACCATAATTCATCCAGTCTCAAGTCCATTTGGCTAATAGCGATGGGGCAAAGATGTCCAACGAGGCCACTGATTGGCTGTCTTTTGTCTGTGCAGGTTCATCCAAGACCTCTT
>NW_015753719.1:0-503 GCF_001515625.1 Sinocyclocheilus rhinocerous
TCTAGGAACTTGGCATGTTTTTAACTAGATTTTTTCTGTTCTTTATTCTAACACTTTTACATGTCATTGACCCATTTACAAATGCAATGATCTCTGGTTGTGCTTTCACATGTGAAAACAAAACTCTTGCACATCCATTCCCATAAGAATTGACAAATAAACACACACACACACACACACAAAACAAAACAAGCAAAGCTAATATACTTTTTATCCTTACATGCAGTTACCACACACACAGACACACAAATCCTGTTATGGCAGGTTGTCTTGATTGATGTAGCAGCTCCACTCAGGGTTAATATACGCTCATAAATTATGCATGAGATGATGCCATCTCTCTGTTCTCCAGCCCTCCATGGGGTACAACTGAGGCCCAAGTCAAGACATTTCTCCTGTCTCCACTCTTCCTCTCTTTATTATGCTCTTCGCACAGAACGAGAGAGGAGGAGGACGAGAGGGGTGGGGGTTTTAGCGGACAGACCTGGTGCATTCTTTTGGTA
>NW_015753720.1:0-503 GCF_001515625.1 Sinocyclocheilus rhinocerous
TCCAGGGTCATATATGTTAGGGGCTGTTTTCAGCAACGCCTCTGAAAACCGTAATATTACGTTGTTCACACAGCCAGCGCTAGAAAACAGCTCGTCTTCAGTGTTCCAGAAAAAAAAGGGCTTTCAGTGCAGAGCGTGGTGTGTTTGTACCAGACCGCCCATGCACGCCTCAATTTCTGCTCTTCCCACTGTCTCTCAGTCATTAGTGTGCTGTTCCACTGCCTGCTGCAGGAGGAACCCGGCCATCTAGACCATTCTGTTGTGCCTGCAGTGAGGAAGGGTCGCTCGTTCTCGCTCCCTGCCTCTCATTCTCTCTCTCTTTCTTCCTCCCACTCACCTCCAATCACACAAACGCTGGCTGTGGCTCCCACACGCCCACTATTTCAACACCCACACTGCGCGCTGATGAGCCAGAGTGTGTTAAGTACTCCGCGTTGGACATGTACCAGGCGACTCTGGCTCTTAAAAGCAAACAAATCAACAGGGGAGTGCATACCATTCGT
>NW_015753721.1:0-503 GCF_001515625.1 Sinocyclocheilus rhinocerous
TGTTTTTGTTTTTTTCATTTAATCATCTTTTTGCAGAAGTCAGATTTGCTCTAAATGTAATGTATTTTATTGAATAACACTGATTTATGTTTTTGTTTCAGGTCATGGAGTAAGACGTGGAAAAACCGCCTGTCACATTTACTTACAAATTTTCTTGAATTTAAGAAAATCACACATTATAGAGACTAATGTTCTTTAAGAAGCTCCAGCCTCTGAAGTGCTCCCAGTTGTTGAGGAACAGCTGGAGAACAGGACTAATTTAAGTCTAAGATTAGCTTTTTATTATTATTATTATTTAATCATAATCTTTTTTTCCATGTCAGATTTTCTCTAAATGTAATGTATTTCGATTAATAACAATGACTTATGTTTTTATTTCAGGTTATGGAGTAAGACGTGGAAAACACCTTGCTGTTTTTTAACTTCAGTCAGCTTTGCATCTGGTGGGCTGACATGAGTGGCCTTTCCATCCTTTCGCTTAGGCCTTAGAAACTTTAGAAAAC
>NW_015753722.1:0-503 GCF_001515625.1 Sinocyclocheilus rhinocerous
GTATAAGTGTAGGGAAAATGACTCAATTGATATTTGCAGTGCTTCATGGGAGTGGATGTCACTGCTAAGCATGGTTCTCATTTCCAGTGATTTATCTGATTGGTGGATCTCTCATCAAGGTTATGTGTAGTATGTTTTTTCACATGGAGTTCAACAATTAAACAATATCATTAGCCGCTTTTCCACCGTCTGGCAAAACCGTTCCGGTCCGTGTCGATCTGGGCCAGTCGGCATTAATATGGTATGGTCTTTCTGCTAGCTAACCATGCTGAGAATTCTGGGCAGAGAACCGTTCCTTACTATAAACATTTGGCACGACGGTGGAAAAGCGGCTAATGATAAACAATGTCAGAGCTCACGGTAGAAAAACTGAATGAGATGTATGCTTCAGGAGCGCTAGTTTTGATCTCATAATTATATGGAGCAGGATTTTGGACCAATCAGATTTCATTGTAGGCTTGTCATTTATTGGTTATCATGTCACATCTGGTTGGTTAGGACAC
>NW_015753723.1:0-503 GCF_001515625.1 Sinocyclocheilus rhinocerous
AAGCCTGTTTATTTAGTCCAATCCTATTTATTGGCTCATTTGTGTCGTTTCAGGAAACTGTGGGACTCAAAGATGGAGGATCCAGCCACAAGGTACGGCTTCATGTGCTGTTTGTTGTCAGTGCTGTGTGTATGAACGGACTCTCAGAGTGATGTGTGTGTGTCTGCAGGTCTGCGGTCAGTAAGAAGGCGTTCTGGGTCGAGCGGGTTCAGTGTTCGGGTACAGAGGTGTCTCTGACGCAGTGTCGGGCGCAGCTCTCCGTCCCGCGGCACGACGTCCCCTGCGCCGGAGCGATGCACGCGGTGGTGCGCTGTGTTCCCGGCGCTCAGTTCTCCAGAAGCTCCGCCTCCAGACACCCACAGGCTCCGCCCCCTCTGAACGTGAGTGCCGCACACAGTCCAGCTCCAGCTGTGAGCACTGGCTCCGGGGATGCGGCTCACGTGTCTCTGTGTTCCCGTAGGCGGAGGTGCGTCTGAAGGCCGGTGCGCGGCTGGGCGAGGGCC
>NW_015753724.1:0-503 GCF_001515625.1 Sinocyclocheilus rhinocerous
CGTTGCAGGTTTTGAATTAGCTGACAGCTCACAGTCGTTGGGTGTCCGTTTCATAACAGTGTGGTGATGCAGGCTGATCTTCCTTCACCCCTATCCTTAAAAACAGGTTGCAGAGAGAACATCAGCGGCGATGCTGCATGGCTTGACACCAACTTGGGTCCATTCTCCACAGTGGCCACTTACAAAGACCTTAAGGACTTGAACGTCAGCATGGTAAAATACGATCTTCTATTATGTTTCTGTTGTCACAAAGCTTTAAGAGAGTCTTTGATCAGCATTGGTAGTGTGCTTAGTGTTGGGCAGAGAGCAAAGCGCCAGCAGTAATGCGCTATGTCCTTGGTGTTGCGATATTGTTTACCTTAGTTGGCAGCTCTTGAAACCCTGACACCTGACCAGAAAGCAGAGCTGCTGTTGGATCCGTCCACCGGTGCACTTGAAAACGTGACTGTGGTGAAGGGGGTGTTGAGCAGCATCCTAAAATCCCCAGATGAAGAGCAGCTAGA
>NW_015753725.1:0-504 GCF_001515625.1 Sinocyclocheilus rhinocerous
GGATCGGGGGTGGGGGACAGACAGAGAACGGGGGAAGTGTGGCGGTGAAACCTGAAAAAAAGAAAACATTTGCATGCCAATTTAGGAAAGGGGGATGTTTTTCCACCATGCAATAGGGTTGCGAGTATTTTTAGGTCTTCTTTTTTGTTCTCTTTGTTTTATTTTCCTTGTTTCTCTCTCTTGCTAGTGGTCCATCCATATAAATGCTGACAAAACAGTCATGCTTACAAATAAGACGCATGCACACAACATGCATCTGCAAACTGTGAAATATTTACAATGAACATCCCACCGGTTTGTTCCAACAAAGGTCATGAGACAGAAAACCATGAAATATGCAAATGTACATGCAGAAATCACACCTGTGTGCAATGCCTTGCGCAAAAAGCTGGCAATTTGGGATGTTGAAACGCCCTGAGGTAGTCCTCACACACCTGGAAGGTGCTAGAGTGCTGCTTTATTGCAGCTTTTGCTTTTTTGCCTAATAGAATATTACTCATGTGT
>NW_015753726.1:0-504 GCF_001515625.1 Sinocyclocheilus rhinocerous
TAACATGAATAGTTTGTGAAGTGCTTAAAATGACTAATTAAGCTAATATTTTCACATTAGTAAATGTAAAACATAACACTGGGTAATATGTGAACTGAAGTGGAATGACATTCGTTAGCATTCAAAAGTAAATTAACAAGCTTTTAATCATCGTATATTTTCTGTCAAAATCATTTGAAGGTTTTTAAAAAAGTGCATATTAATTGAAAGTTTGATGACATTTGTAAGCATGAAATAATGATCTGTTAATCATTAGGTACTTTTTAGTGAGTACATTAGTAAAGATTAACAAGCACATTATCTCATGTTTCTAGCTATGTGAATATTATGATCTGTTAAGCATTCTGTAATGTTTGTTAATGATTTATTAAAGTTATTATAAAGTGTTACCCCCCGTCTTAGGCCTCTTTCATTACAGACATTGCATTGCACATCTACAGTCGTCATGCCTCTGCAGCAGGACTATGGCCTGTTCACGCAGGTGATCATGAACGCTGGACATCT
>NW_015753727.1:0-503 GCF_001515625.1 Sinocyclocheilus rhinocerous
GATATATTGATTATTGCGACAGGCCTAAGTGCATGTCGCATCCGATGACCCCTTTAACAAACTTTTTTCTTTTCTCTTGATTATTTAAACCTGAATGGAAATATCCACAATGCAGAAAACTGGAGTTGAGACTTGAAATTGATGTTATGACTTTTGAAATTCTGTTTGTCTTGGAAATCTGAATTCTGAATCCAGCAGAGCTCCCAGAATCCTCTGCTTGTCTAGTGTCAGTCGCGCGCTCTCTCATATCAGCAGGAGGAGACGGTTTGTTAAGCTCCAGCGTCCCTCGGTTTCTCCTCTGTGATTTCAGAGTTTGTTTGCTTTACAGACCAGTCTACACCTTTCACTCCAAACGTTTTTGGATTCAGTTTCTACAGAAACCATTGAGCCGTCCACAGCAGTTAAACATTTGATTGGATATTTCAAAGCATAGATACGCTGCTTAAATGACTGTTGCTAATTACCATGTTATATCAGTGTACGTTCTCTACACTATGAAAGTT
>NW_015753728.1:0-504 GCF_001515625.1 Sinocyclocheilus rhinocerous
AATATATATATATATATATATAAATCAAACACGCGTGAGCCATTTTCAACAATCCTGAACAGTTCTTTGGGTGGATTAATATTCTAGAATGCATAAAATATGCTATGAGTTTTTTAGATGCCTTGTCCCGGGATGAGACACTGACGGTGGATGGCCCACATTGCCTAGTAGTTTCCTTAATCTCAAAAATGTCATAATTCCCACTGGGATTACCTTTCTGCCCTCTTTCTCTGACCATTCAGGAGTGAAATAAAAGGCTTTAACGCCATTACAATCTAAAAACAATGGTTTATTGGCAGACTTGTGTGTCATACCAAACGATTGACCTTATTTTAACACAAAAACACACTTTCAGGCTTTTTTGGAATTCTTTCAATTCTCTCGATTCTCAATTCTCTCGAATTTTTGGATTCCCGTTCGACGCGGGGCTCACTCAAGCGCGGGGCCCGGTGCGACCGCACCATGGCACTTTTCCACTGCATGGTAGGCACGGTAGGGCTCGGT
>NW_015753729.1:0-504 GCF_001515625.1 Sinocyclocheilus rhinocerous
AAAAAATACACAATATACAAAAATAGACAATAGATGTAATTTGTAGGTACAGGTATGATATGTACAAATGCAAGGAAATGTGAATAAGAAATATGTGTGTTAAATAGATAAATGTATAAATGGTGTTGTGTATTACACATTTATTGCCAAGTTAACTGAGATGAATTGCCTGAGGGAAGAAACTGATATTATGCCTGGCTGTTCAGGTGCTCAGTGTTCTGTAGCGCTGACCAGACGGCAACAGTTCATAGAGGAAGTGGCCTGGATGTGAGGGGTCCAGAATGATTTTGCCAGCCTTTTTACTCACTCTGGATGAGTGCAGTTCTTGCAGAGTGGGAAGGGTTATACCAGTGATTCGCTCAGCGGTTCAGACTATCCGCTGCAATCTTCAAACTTGCAAACTTGCCACAAGCTATGGAAATCCTGCATGACAGGAGTTTGACAGTTTAACCCTTTTGCTTTGTTTTTGTTTGTTTTTCCTTCATAGTAAGTTATTATCGTATC
>NW_015753730.1:0-504 GCF_001515625.1 Sinocyclocheilus rhinocerous
AAAAGACCCTGATAAAGTTTTCTACTTTGCACATGGGATCTACTCTCTTCTGACAGTGAAGGTACACTTGATCATAATTTTAGAAAAATGTTAATTCCTCATTCCAAGTCAAGAATAACTTTGGCTGTGTTCTGGCTTTGTTATTTTAAGGATGCGCTCACAGAAGTTGCTCACTGGTTAGGTCAGCACACCAAGGAAGTGGTCATTATTGCTCTTTCTGCCTTTGATGGCATGAACCTGGATCAACACAAAGACCTCATTCAATTCCTCATAAGCACATTCGACAATAAAATTTGTCCCAATCACGTAAGTAATTTCCATTTATTTTAAAACATTTGAAATTTTCAAGACACACCTTGAATCTTGATGTAGCCTATGTCTTGTCATTTTTTTTTAAATGTAACGTAAATGTAAACGTTACATAAAATTCAGAATGGTACACAACATTCTGGACAAAAATAGGTACTGTGTGACCACACATTAAGATTTCGTTCCCACGACTGA
>NW_015753731.1:0-504 GCF_001515625.1 Sinocyclocheilus rhinocerous
AAACCTGCTTCACAGTCCAGAACTCACTGCAGGATCGGTTAAACGTTTAGCGTGAGCCACAGAGCACGACGGTGATCCTCAGCACTCACAGCTCTGACACTGTTTTCCCTTCATTTCCTCCAGAGGAATTAAAAAAAATGTGTATAAAGAGCTCCATGAACCAAATCAACATTACAAACTCTGATTTGGAGCAAAAAATAAAATGCTTGGAAAGATACAAGACTGAGCACTTTAAAAGTGATGCATCAAATGAAGCATCAGAAACACTTTGACTAAAAAAGATGATTGTAAAAATAGCATTAAAAATTATTCTACAGTTTTGCATATAGAATAATTGTACAATCTCAGAACTCATGGGATTATGAAAGCCTGCTTCCAACACAGGTTAGCAAAATAAAAAAAAGATTGTTTTCAACTTTCTATTTTACAAAACTATTTTTCTATTTCACCACTGAAAAAAAAGTAAAATTGTAATATTTTTTTATCTTTATTTATTATTTTTTT
>NW_015753732.1:0-504 GCF_001515625.1 Sinocyclocheilus rhinocerous
GAGATCTGGCTGCGGTGTGATGCTGTGAGTGAGACACTTCTATTGTTTGCCACACATTATTGAGCATTAAATCGCCTCACATTTTCACTTGTCTTTAAAAGGAAAAGTGGCATGTTACTTGACTTGCTGCTTCAAAAGTAATTATACAAACTCATCAGGGTTATTGTGGTTAACTAAAACTATAAAAAAAAATGTCTGTCTTGAAATAATTTTTATTTATTCCAGCTAGTTACCAAAGTAACACATCTCATTTTCATTTAGTATTGATATCCTAAAATAACTGAAACTGAAATAAGTCTTCATAAAAATAGACAAAAAGTAATAAAACTGACAAAAACATATAACAAAATTGCTTCAAAATTAAAATGAAAACAGAAAATAGAAAAAAAAAAAAATAAATCTAATTGAAAAACTATAATAGCATCTCAGTGATAGTAAATGAACACTGGCACTCAGAGGATACAATACAATACAATACAATATTTATTTGTAAAGCACATTTAA
>NW_015753733.1:0-504 GCF_001515625.1 Sinocyclocheilus rhinocerous
CATTATCGCTTGGACGTTCTACTACCTGGGCAGTTCTTTCCAGAGCCCTCTGCCCTGGTCATGTGATGCTCTTCATAACATTCCCCTTTGTCGAGTAAGTTTTACTTGTCTGCTAGTAGGTTAACATAGAATGTTGATTATCATCTACGTTATCTAGATGAATCAGATATGTTTTTCTTCTTCAGAATAATCTCTGTTTTCTCCACAGAACAAAACTAATATCACCCAAAGTCCCTCTGAGGTCTTCTGGAAGTAAGAATTCTAATTTTTTTTCCCCCTCAGTTTCTCTTTACAAATTTTCTAAATTAGTCTCTGTAAATTACCTTTCTTTTTAGAAATAAATACAATTAAATGAAAATGTATTTAAGAATAATTCAAATAAAAATGATTTATTCATTAAATTTTAATGTTTACATTTGAATGCTATCACTGATTTAAAGTAGTACATTAACATGAAATATCTGTGTATATTCATACAATGTGCAAAGATCTGAATTGATTTAT
>NW_015753734.1:0-504 GCF_001515625.1 Sinocyclocheilus rhinocerous
ACTTGATAAGGGAGGAGGGGATGGAATAGTCCCTGCAGGTGAACTCTGGTGGTGGTGTCTCAATTTCCCCTCTTGACGAAGCCTCAAATACTGGGAGAAGTTCCAGAAGTCCAACGACTTTACTTGATCCATCTCCCATTGTAATAAAGGTTCATCGAAAGGGAGGTTGAAAATGTCTTTAATGTCCTCACCCTGACAATTCAGTCTCTCCACCCTCGTCCAAAATTTCCGGGCGAAGGCTCCCACCTCCATCCTTTGCTGACGCAAAGCCATTAAAGCCTGAAGTTGAGCCACCTGTTCCTTCTTAGTGGCAAGAGGAGAAATCCAGATATCCATTGTCCAAGGGCTAAAAAACTGCTGGATGTTTAAATGTCTGCAGTATTCTGTCACGGTCTGTCATGGAAAACTCAGGAAAGCATAGAAGATCCAAATGCAGTTTATTAGTCCCAAAACAAAGGTAAAAAAACAGAGCAAAAACACTGGCAAGAGGTATATCACAAACAC
>NW_015753735.1:0-504 GCF_001515625.1 Sinocyclocheilus rhinocerous
TCCAACCTAGCTATCGGTAAAATCCACTATCGGTCGACCTCTAGTATGTATGCATGTATGTATGTGGGTCAAAGACATTAAGATGTCTGCATCAAAAGAAATATACAAAAGTGATTTGATGTCCATAGAAAGCACATTAAATGTAAGTAAAGAGTCTACTTTTAAGGTTTCAAATTTTCTCAAATATTGTATATATACACTATTGTTACTGTGCTAAAAATACCTTGCTAATATTAATACATTTCATTTCACTTGATGGGCCCAGTGAATGTGTTGGCAGGTCTTTAAAGCTACAGTAGCAGAAACGGCCCATTTCATTCTGAGGGTCAGAGAGCAAATCGCACTTCTGGCGGTCCCACAGAAATCTGTTAGACCATTTTATTCTCCCACGCTGACAAACCCACAAGCGTTTCATCAATTTCACCAAAGACAACGTTTGCACTCGAGGCTTGTTCTGTCCTTGTGGAGGGCAATCAATATACAAGACGAGAAGCAAAAGTGAGA
>NW_015753736.1:0-504 GCF_001515625.1 Sinocyclocheilus rhinocerous
AAAATCTATGTGGTATCAGTTAAGAAGCAATACACCAATTTAAAGAACACTGTTTGGTCTTTCTTTGCCAGTATTCCACAGTACAGTATATAATATGAAATGAAATTTACATATACATAGGTCTCAGTGAATTAGAAGATATGAAAAATAAGGAGATAATGGCTGTCACCTGCTTCTTTTAGACTATGTAATTAAAGAAAGAAGTTAAAATGTAGTTGTGTGGTGTGTATACTTGACGAATAACAAAACGAGCACATATTTTAGGCCACTTACGATGCGGTCACATATGCTCCGGCAAATTTCACGGGCGAAATACAGTCATTTCAACATCTGTCAGCCAGTCTCGAAATTCTGTTCACACTTCAGCTTGCATGAGACGCTCTAATAGTCTACTGTCTGCAGGAACATGTAACTGAAGTCAATATTTGTAAAGCTAATATATAAGATGGCAACGTACAAACCGGCAAAGTCTTATCACATTTGACACGACAAAGGGTCAGATGA
>NW_015753737.1:0-504 GCF_001515625.1 Sinocyclocheilus rhinocerous
ATATTTTGAAGCAGACTATCTGATGGAAAACGGTAATGAAAATCACTTTTTGGCATATCGTACTATGCAAGTCAGCCTCTGAATTTTAAATTTTGCTTCATATGTATAAAGACGTTATGTCTTATGTATAATTGCGTCATACTCTATCATGTGCTTATGTATCTTTCAAACAAAAGGCTTCCAAAAGGAACAAGAAAAAGAAGCCTAGCTTCAGAAAATTACTGAAAACCAGCAATCTGAAGCTAGAAAACAAACTGAAGAATCGTCAGTTTAAGCAACAGAGTTCAGCTAAGAAACAACGCAAAGAACAGAGGAAACTTCGGCAAGCCATGTCTCCCACAAGACCCTCAAACCCCTGGAGCGCTATAAGAAGAATCCAGGTAAGAGAAACTGTTCTCGGATCATTTTCATTAACTCTCGTGCTCAGCACTGGGACAGCGTTGTAATGCTGATGTATCACAACAGAGGAGGAAGAGGAGGAGTTCCTGGAGTCTCTGCCTGTAG
>NW_015753738.1:0-504 GCF_001515625.1 Sinocyclocheilus rhinocerous
CACACACACACACACAAACTGTCTTGTCTTTGCATTGACTCTGAATCTTTCTTTCATCTACATTCACTACATGAAAAGGCTAGTTTCTGGTATGTTCACGTCAGCGCACTAACCTATAAACGGCACATTTCCGGCAGTTTCCGTGTATGTGCCCTGGCGTTTCTGGTTTCTTGACACAGACAGAAATGGACTCTTTTGTGTGCAACAGTTTTCCAGTCTACTCACTAACGCGATAAACTCCCAGACACGGATGAAAATGTTTACTCACTCATCGGTAAATCCACGTATCGTCCTGTGCACGAGAAGTAAAGTCTCCGCAAAATCCAGAGTACAAGCAGTTAAATCTCTGTAAACGGCCACTCATGTCCCAGTAAACGTCTATAAATTACCATACACTCAATATATTTTAAATGCTGCGGGCCTTCTACACAGAAATGTGCCAAATGCGCTTATAAAAACTCAACAAAGCCACAAACACAGCAAGGCATCAACAAAACTCAATTT
>NW_015753739.1:0-504 GCF_001515625.1 Sinocyclocheilus rhinocerous
TATATACATACATACATATATACATATTTAATCGTGTGCCTGTGTGTGTATACATATACTATAATAATACATATAATTTATTTTTATTTTTTCCCCTTTTTAATCTTTCATATTTTACATTGGCCCCTTGGGGATCTGTAGAGCCCAGTTTGAAACATCACTGCCTTAGACCAGACTAGGTTTGTTTAGTACTAATTTTCAATCTGTTTGGACATTGCAGGAGATGGAACTGTACAAACTCAGAGAGAAGGAGAGTCAGAATCAAAGAGAGAGTTTGACCCTTTCACCAGCAAACAGGAGCCACCAACTGACGTCCAGCAGCTCACTACAGATGCAGTACCAATCCTCCCCAACCTAAGACTGCTCAAACTCCACTCGGCTCTGCTGACCAAGAGCTTCGAGGGAGATCAGCAGTTTTTTAAAGAGGCACCGCACACCGTGCCAACAGTCTCTACCTCTACATCTAACACTGAACATTCACTTCTGGTGCCTCAGGAGGATGCA
>NW_015753740.1:0-504 GCF_001515625.1 Sinocyclocheilus rhinocerous
AATTCAAAATGGACAATTCTTATTTTTATGGAATGTTACAGTATTTATTATAAATGAATTATCCATTCCATCGTAATTCTTAATCAAAAACATTAATGTCCCCTCCCAATAGCATCCCTCCGTAAGCTCCAGCTGGGCAATAATCCAGCAACCTGTCACTCACATGAGATCGCTCAGTTAGCAAACAACAACTATTCAATAAATTCCCAATGGACAAAATCAAGTGCTGCCGTACGTTTTTTTTTTTCTTTTTCATTTGAGAACCTGTCACGATAGGGAAGAAAAGATGATCGCAATTTCTGTTTCATGGCGACTTTAGGGATGCTGAGTAGAGATCTTGTTTAACCAAATTGTTACAGGTGTTGCTTGCTTAACTTAGTCATTTCTTCCTGAAAGTAGATTATCAGGGTGAAAACGAGCTAGAGAGATTTTGTAATATGGAATCAAACCACAGGAGTGATGAGTGACACACAGTCTCTAGAGTGTAGAAGATTGCGTGTAGGG
>NW_015753741.1:0-502 GCF_001515625.1 Sinocyclocheilus rhinocerous
CATCAAATTTTCATTTTTGGGTGAACTATCCCTTTAAGCTGTGAGTGGTTGGATTCTGACTGGCTGTCAATGTTTTTATCATTCATCGGCTGTAAAAAAAATTCTGTTCTGAAAATGATTTCAATGATATTGTTCCTGTGTATAAATTGTCATATCCAACTTCATCCACATACGTACTATGTAGCAAATCTCAAGTGCTTGATATTCTTATTTCTTTGTAAAATGTCACTATATTATCGCCCAGCTGTAATCTGCTAAATGCAACTATAAGGCCTGAATATAAGATGTCATAAACATTAACATCACAATTTTTCTGTAAAGCTGCTTTAAAACAATCTGTTTTTTTTTTTAAAGCGCTAAACAAATTTTTTTACTTCAGTTGTTATTTTTATAGTTGTGGTGTGGACTTCTCTAAAGAATTAGAATGATTATTAACACAGTTATTGTTATAGTCTATGGCAGGGTTCCTCAAATCTTGCCCTGGAGGACCAATGCGCTGCAG
>NW_015753742.1:0-504 GCF_001515625.1 Sinocyclocheilus rhinocerous
ATCTGGTTCATCTGGAGTATGATGGGAAAACTGCCACGTTCAATGCCAGCCATTTCATCTATGCCCCAGCTGAGTACTCGTATCGCTGTGAGTCCGTGAGCAGTTCTCGCTACCCTCAGCTGTCACCCCACTCAGACAAGGACAATGCCAATGACTGGCAGATCTCTTTTGATGACTTCCAGGTAGGTTCTGAAACAATGAAACCAAAGACAACTAGACTTCATGGTTCCTATGGTCTAAAGTCTCTAGTAAACATTTTCTATATTAAAATAAACATTTTATTGTTATGCTCAGCTTAATTTTTTATTTATTTATTAGAAATTGCGTTTTGTGAGTGCAATCTACTGTATATGGAATGATTTTTTTTTAAATTTACACCCAGTAATCTCGACTGGAAAAGTAATAAGCCATGGGGAGTCTGAAGTGTGCTTTGCACACATAGGCAGGCAACATAACCAAGATTTAAAGGTCACATATTTTACACCTTTCTGGAGTTTTATTTTA
>NW_015753743.1:0-504 GCF_001515625.1 Sinocyclocheilus rhinocerous
TGCTAAGGAAACCTGCTGGTTTCCATGGAGATTGTAATGTGTGAAGGACCAGTCAGTGGGACAGACCAGGGGTCTTTTCGGAGTCATGCTGTGTGACTGTGTACTTGTGTTGCGTTATCTGCTGAAGTTACAAAATTTCAGTCATTTAAGGCACATGTTTGTTCTAATTTTGTTACAAAGACCTTTCTTCTCCTATTTGTTAGAGCAATGGTTTGCAGAGACTTAAGGAGACCACTCCATAATGCTCTCCCCCGATGGCCATCACTTAATTAGATTTTAATTAAAGACAAGCCCTTCCTCTAACCACACAATGTTACAGCTACAACATTAGAAATGCCTTAGGTTTATTTGCATTTACAATATCTGCACACTGTATTAGCACAAACTGCATATGACCTTGCAGTACCACATACCATGGTGTCATTCAGACATGTTTAATATATGTCTTATGTCTATCTGCAAAAGCAAAAGTAAAAGTAAACATCTAAATAATACAGAAAAAAA
>NW_015753744.1:0-504 GCF_001515625.1 Sinocyclocheilus rhinocerous
AATATAGGCTATAATTACTTGCAACTCACTCCTCAAAAGAGTAATTCAGTGGATGATGTTTGCGATGGGATCTTATTTTAGGCGCTGATATGATGTCCTGCCGCTAGATGGCAGCACAACCGAGCCACACTGAGCATCTTACAGTGCTTCTGCTGGTAGCAAGAGAGAGCTGGTAGTGAAATAAATAAATAAATAAATACACTAGTCAACATTTGAAGTGGATAAAAGCCTTTCATCAAAGTTGTCTTAAAACCTAAAACCAAAATGCGTTCTGGTCTTAGGACAACTTTGGTGAACTTTTTTGATCCACTTCAAATGTTGACTACTGTAAAGAAAATGACTGACAATTAGTTGTATTCTTCTTATTATTGTTATTATTATTACTACTACCACTATTGGCAGTACTAGTAATGGTAAGTCAAGCATCATTACTATTGCTCATGCTTGTCTTTATTATACAGTTTTTTTTCAACTGCTTGCACACAGAATCTTTCCTTGTCACAC
>NW_015753745.1:0-504 GCF_001515625.1 Sinocyclocheilus rhinocerous
AATGATTAATATGGGATCAACTGATTGGAAATGATTTTTAAATGGCTGCTCTATGTAGTAGAGATAGGGTCAT
This sequence comes from Sinocyclocheilus rhinocerous, assembly GCF_001515625.1. NCBI lineage: Eukaryota > Metazoa > Chordata > Actinopteri > Cypriniformes > Cyprinidae > Sinocyclocheilus > Sinocyclocheilus rhinocerous. Next base: position 74 of record NW_015753745.1, read on the forward strand.
TTGCAATATTTTCAACATTTTGTTTTATTTTATATATCTATATATCAGCACGAGGCCACAGCCGTTTAAAATTTCAGTAGTGCTGTCGTTATACTCGCTATGTAATACTCCTTTTATACAACAGTTCTATAAACAGAAAAAAAATATTAATGATGAACATATTTCTCTCCGCCGATACAAACACAGCAAACCCACTAACCAAAAGCCGGTCTGGAATCAAGTATATGAGTGGAGGGGAGCAACAGTTCTATAATCACTCCGCTCCAACTCCATTTCAGGTTTTCCATTTCCACTGGCACTGGAATGAAACCCTGTGGAGAAAACAAAAATGACCTTAGGTCTACTTTTAACCTACTGTTTTTCGAATACTATGAATTCGGACTCTTAACAGGGGCGTGTCCAGGATTTTATACTTGGGGTGGCAAAGAGGG
>NW_015753746.1:0-504 GCF_001515625.1 Sinocyclocheilus rhinocerous
ATTCAACAAGAAAAAGGGGGAAAGACAAAGGAAATTTAAGCCATTGTTGCTTATGAATGAAGAATTTTGCATTCAATATAAGAAAATTAATAACATATTCAACAGATAATAGCTTTGGATTTTTGTTTATTAAAGACTTTTAATTTGAAATAACGTGTTTCCTGACGTCACGAGCGTGTCGCGGAAGTTTGTTGTCACGTTGTTTGTGTGTCGCGTGGGGTTCTTCAGCAGAATCGATGAATGAATCAGTTCTGTAATATAAATATATTTTCCTGGTAAGGGATATAAATGGAAGAGACTGCGCAACAAGACCTCGTCTTTCTGGAGCTCAGACAGAAGCTGCAAAGTGGCCTTGTGTTCATTCGGTAAATTGCGGGTTTATTTCTCTGTATTAATGCTAGTTCAGTTATTTATATTCAGTTCAGCGGTTCATCAGAGCATGTGAGGGAAGCAGCGAGAGAAACATTGACATGACATTTATTGGCAGTAAAGCCTAATTACTAC
>NW_015753747.1:0-504 GCF_001515625.1 Sinocyclocheilus rhinocerous
TTGGTTTTAAGAGCCAACCTCAGTTATGCTGCAAGCATAGTTTCTCTTGCTCTGGTTATATATATGTTCTATATTTCTTAATTTAGGGCATATTTAGTGAATTCTGTCTTCCAAACTCAAATTTCACTCGCATCATATTTTTTGCTAAAGCTGTGGGTAACAAAGAAACACAATAAAACCACACTGACATACTGTAAATTAAGGCAACGGTTACATATGGTCACGTTATTTTGTGTTTCATATAACAGTGTGAATTTGACTGTGAAGTCACTAAAAAGCCTATAATACATTTTTATCATAAATCACTGTAAATAAACAGCGGGTTGTGTGATAAGTAATGACAATGTCCACTACTGGGTCATGTGCACTATTTTTTGACAATGATCTGAGCTAATTATATTCATGTATTCTTATTTATTTAACTTTTTAATGTAAAAAAAAAAAACTTTTCTCTGGCTCTGAGCAATTTAAAACATCATTCCCTTGAATGTAAAAAAAAAAAAA
>NW_015753748.1:0-503 GCF_001515625.1 Sinocyclocheilus rhinocerous
TTTGACCCATACAATGTATTTTTGGCTATTGCTACAAATATACACAAGCGACTTAAGACTGGATTTGTGCTCCAGGGTCACATTTAATCATTATTGTGAGTTTTATGCCACTCATATAATTGTACCTGAGGAATGATGTAGTAACGGTAGATATAAATTGAAGCATATATCAAACTGCAGGTGAAGACAATCAGTGCAGTTGTCAGACAGCAAAGTCCACTCAGAGAGGAGCGTTTCCTTCCGACAGGTAAGACCAGCTCCTCTTCCACCTACAAACACACACACACACATTTTTATAACTTATTGGGGATGTTTTTTTATTTTTATTTCCTTTAAATAAAGAATATTATAATTATTACAACCCAATTTTGAATGAAAACATTATTTAGGCTTTTTATGAATTTGTTTTCATCATGAGCTCCTCCCACAGGCCTCCACAAAGTAGGTCATTTCAGGTTTTACTCTCTCTGCAGGGACATTTGGTCCTTACCAAGATGGCAAAC
>NW_015753749.1:0-504 GCF_001515625.1 Sinocyclocheilus rhinocerous
AAGCTAATATAAGTGACTGGCAGACGGCATTGGCATGAACTGGATCTGCATGCTTGACCTCTGTGTATTCAGAAACGTTACAATTTTAGACAAACTTTTCATAATCTTTCATAAAATTCCAAAACACCACAGTCACTCTTGCTACAATCAAACAGTGGTAATGGTAAATATTCTAAATGCTTTTTACACTGTTTGAAGCTGATCCAATAACTGTTGCATTCTGCAGAAACTAGGTTACCATGGGAAGGGCAAATGCTTCAGATATCATACAGAGGTTATGTTTGACTTTTCGACTTTTCAATTTTGCACCAAAGTCTTTTTTTATGTCTGCACATGTTGTTAAAGTAATTATGCATCCAAAATACCAGTCAAAATTTAGTTACATAATTCACACTTTTGCCAGCTGTAGGTGATTATTTGCCTCACTTCACACACACACATAGACATGCACACAAACCTTACCACCCTAAGTGATGCACAAAATCGCCTTTGGCTTGCTCAGTG
>NW_015753750.1:0-504 GCF_001515625.1 Sinocyclocheilus rhinocerous
CAACCTTTCGGCCAGGTCAAGGAGAACTGAAGTTCTTGGTTACGGAAATGTTTAGTTCCCTCGAACTAAAACATCTGCTTGGATCTCGTAATATCTGAAAAAGATGCAGAATTATAGTTGAATAAACTCTGCTGTTCCCAGTGCAGCAGTTGTTAACATTTGTGACAATTTGTATATACACACTATACGAATTAAAGATAAATTGTTCTTTAATGTTGTATGCAAATTGCTTCAAATGACACTAAAATGAACATTGTTCTCTGACATTTAGATTATATATTTTATGATTTATTTGAATTGTTATGAATATCTTAAAATGTAAGTTTTTTTATATGATTTTTTATATGATACAAAATTTATATGCAAGATTAATTGAACTCAGGGAAAATGGGGTCACAGACTGTTCATTTAGTCAACTTTATATTTGAACGGCTTAATTAGTCATAGTTTTAAATTCATGATCGTTAGCACTCCAGATATGTTAATGGGTTTCCCTCTAGGGCC
>NW_015753751.1:0-504 GCF_001515625.1 Sinocyclocheilus rhinocerous
CAGACATGCCCCAGTGCTTTCTCAACAACTCACCCAGACACACAAATGGACCCATTAACAAAGTAAGACAAGCTGACCTCTGTTGCATATGCAAGTACATGAACACAAATTCTCCTAGCTAGCACAAGCTACTTTTCAAGCTTTAACGAGCTCAAAAAATGGTTTAGAACTCGTAACGCAAAACAAGCACACATTGCTTACTCAGTTTTGCCACAAGGGCCGGCTATTACACAGTTTGAAAATTATATGTTTTGTTCAGCCTCCCTCGCCCTGTCAGCTCAACTATATCTTCCAGCCATTGACGTTCCCCAATCACCATAGCCCAAAGAGCAAAGACCCACCCCGTTACGAGGAGGCCGTCAAACAGACCAGAGGTCTACAAGCCACAGTGCAGGTAATTTAAAGTTAAGCCCAAAGTATACTTCAGTTTTGACAGCTGAACAGATAGCCTTTCGAAGTATGCACTACTTGATAGCACTCGAACACGTGAGCACTCAAAAGTTT
>NW_015753752.1:0-504 GCF_001515625.1 Sinocyclocheilus rhinocerous
GGGCTTCAATGGGATAGGTATAGGATTTATGTGATGAATGCCTTTTAATTCGACTTGGCAGTATTTTGTGCTCTGACACATTTTGGGTTGAGGTATTCACTACATAATGTTTAATCTGCTCTTGGGAGTGTGCTCAAGGTCTAGATATATCTCTAATGGTAATGGGGACAGAGGAAGGGAAAACAGAGCTGGAGAAAGATAAGGGTAATGCGTCTGCCTGCTTCTTGTGGGAACTCACAGTATGCCAAGGCTTCTTCGATCTCTGCTGTCATGGAGGGCGAACACAGTGCCTTGCCTTGCCTGAAACTCATATAAAATATATTGAAAGACTTGCTCTGCAATCAAAGAACTCCAGGTGTATTATTGCAAAACAAGCAAACATTTTACCTTGACATCATAACCTATGCCCTGTGCTTTGCACATCAGGAAAAATGTGCTATAATATACCAAAGAAAGATTGGTGTGAAGAAGTCGGGTGCACATCACTGCAAAGCGATTGGTCAC
>NW_015753753.1:0-504 GCF_001515625.1 Sinocyclocheilus rhinocerous
GTCTTGATGGCATGCAGTAACTTTGCATAGGGTATGCTCGGCTAGCAGGTTAATTTAACGGTAAAATAATTAGAAACACAAAGCAAGACGTATGTAATTTGTAGCTTTTAACTAATGACTATTTAAAATTGACTGAAACTAGTTTCAAAAATGTTGTTTTGGTATTTTCATTTTTTATTTAATTTATTTTTTATTGCCAAGGTGTCATGAAAAAAAACTATTTATCAACAAAGAACAAATGTACAGACTTATTTTAGTACATATAACTAGGAATGAAAAGCACCAATTCTAAAAAAAAACAAAAAACGATGAAATAAGTAATAATAATAATAATAATAATAATTTAAATAAAATATTACATCTCAGCTAAATATATTGCATCACAAAATACATTGAAAAAGCATGTTTGATCAGGAGTCAGTAAGATTTATTTTTAAAGAAATTAATAATTTTATTCAACAAAGATTCATTAAATTGATCAAAAGTGACAGTTAAGACATTTAT
>NW_015753754.1:0-504 GCF_001515625.1 Sinocyclocheilus rhinocerous
CACACAAAACACACGCTTCTTCAGAGAGGACGCCAAACACACCATCTGCCTCTGTCTGGCTGTGAGCTTCACGCAGGCGTTTAGGAGGATGAAACTGCTTCATGACTTCAGGAAATATGAGGGGCAGATCGTTTTCATTGCTTGTAATCGTGCCAGGTCGCCTTGTATTTCGGTGCAACTTATAAGTCATTCGGTTTCACATTAAATCAGCACTGGTGCGCAGTCCTTTAAACTTTAGTTTGTCCATCTTAATTAATGAAATATTAGTCAGAAATTGAAATAGAGCAGTTTATTGAAACCTAGGCTACAGAAGAAAATCAATAATCATATTTGAGCCATCAGGCTTTTATGACTCATTTAGTCTGATATAATGAGAATATAGAGGAAAAAACAGCTCAGTTTTATTCAGAGACTTAAAGTGAGCAAAAATATGAATTTGGTGCAGATGCTGATGTGTATGTGATGAAATTCTGATGCTTGTAATGTAAATCAATGAGATCTTTA
>NW_015753755.1:0-504 GCF_001515625.1 Sinocyclocheilus rhinocerous
ATACTGTGTGTATATGTGTATATATCTATATCTATTTATCTACATAGACACACACACACGCACATAATATATATATATCAAACTACAAGTCTATATAAGTGACCTGCAAAAAATGCAATAAGGTGAAAACATGGTGATCAGTCATGCAGTAGCATCTAAATTATGCACTTTTCCCTCATACATTATGCATCATTTTTAACTCAAAATATTGATAATGAATTATTAGCAATGTTCCTGGACATGTTCTTTGTATGGCGTAACATCTGTAACCTCACCGCTGATCACAGAGAATCCAAACACATTACAACAGTTTCTGATCAGTCTGAGAGCCTGTTAACCTGCTCTGCTGTCATAACTAATGTATATCGGAATAATGCATGCAAATTACTTTCTACACTGTCATAGGAGCTTAGGAGCAGATACAGAACAAAGATGAACTGCATTTAGCCTTAAAGGATGTGTGTTTGTGTGTTTTGATGTTAATTAGTCTTAAAGGCATTGTTT
>NW_015753756.1:0-504 GCF_001515625.1 Sinocyclocheilus rhinocerous
ACGAGCTGATCGTCTGAACCAAGTGTGCGCTTCGCTTTGAAACACACAGTGAAAACAGACTTGATGAAGGGATTAAGCATATTGCGCTTTTGGTTTGAGTTCGTTTGAAACAAATATATTTTGAAAACTACACTTCTTGCCCGGAAGACCTATAGTTTCATATCGTCATGTGACCAAGATAATATCGAGACAGTTTTGCTATCTCGATACCACGATATTAATAATATCGTTACATCAGCGAGCGCACATTCACAAGCGATTTCAATACCCCACATATTGAAAATGCGGAAATTAAATATAATATTAGCAGGGTTTGAATTTAACTTTTCCACTCACCAGCCAATTTGACTACTAAATTTTTCAGTTACCGGCCATTCATAATTTCTAGTAGCCCAAAATAAAATTACATAAATAAACCAACAGCTTGTGGCTGTCCACACTGGATGTGACAAAGCGGGTGTTGAAAATCATTTGAACTTTGTGTCAGTACGTCATAAATAGAAC
>NW_015753757.1:0-504 GCF_001515625.1 Sinocyclocheilus rhinocerous
TTTCCCTTTTATTGGATGTATTCTAGATTCTGTTTTCTGTAGTCATGTTTGATTATTTCTTTAATGGACTCTGAGAAACTACAAATTAAGAGTTGGATATCTGAAGACAAAAAATATAACTTACGTGCAGTAACAACTAATAGTGTCCCTCTTCCAAACATAATCTTATTGCCGATATACACACCGCACTTAATCACAGAACAAAAACCTAATGTGCTATGAATGTGCTATTGAGCCATCAATGTCAAAACCATACAACAGAAATACTTTGCACATTATGTGAAGGTAAACATAACACAAACATGCATCATAATACTTGATATGGGTGCACTTTTAAAATATTAAACATACTGTGCAAAATTTTTGCTATACTGAGTGTTTTTTCAGTGATTGGATTCTATATTTGTAGTGATTCTGTATCAGTGATTCTATATTAAATTATTAGTAATTGGACGTAACAAATAATATTATTTACAAAAATAATGAGCAGTATGGTAATAATTT
>NW_015753759.1:0-504 GCF_001515625.1 Sinocyclocheilus rhinocerous
TTGTGAATGTTTTATGCGATATTCCAAGTTAAATTTGCAACTTTGGATAGAAACATAGCTTACGATGCTCAACTAGAGTTCGGAACAGAGCACTAGAAAACTTAAAGAGGATCTGCTCCAATAAATCCAGTAAGAACCAGAATTGTTGTTGTTCTATTGTGCACCAAACCCTGGTTGATTCTGAAAAAAATCGATATGAATCAATTAATATTGTGCATGTATATCTAAGATTATTTCTTAGTGTTTCAGGTTTAGAAGAAGAAGAATTTGAATAGAATGACTACACAGAACAGGCACAAACAATTTAGTCTGCCCTCTTGTGTTTGCTGGAGGGAACGCTTATTTCTGCCCTGCAACATATAAGACAACATCTCCAAACAACATCACAGGACAGTAAATGTACAACGACATCACAGACCCAGCAGAAACCGGCGACCCCGGCCTTGAGCTGATATCTTCCTCCAGAGAAGGTGCTGTGCTTAGCTAAGGTTCCTCTGGCTTGGT
>NW_015753760.1:0-504 GCF_001515625.1 Sinocyclocheilus rhinocerous
AGAGAGAGAGAAGTAGATATATTGACATGATCAATGTTGTCTTGCTGTTACACCAACTATGTAAGTAATAATGTCTTATTATTGCAAAATAAGCCTTGACAAGATGATTAGATGTAGTATCACACTGAATATGTTTATCAGCTGGCTGGACAATATCCTGCTCATTGGACAGATAATTATCAAATACCAAATGCACATTCTTTATTCAGATGCCCATTAGCTTTCACAAAGTGGTTGCTAGTTTTCCCAGGGCCCATACAACAATATTAACTATATACATACTGTATATAGGTATATTTTTTATCAAATAAAGGCTGCCTTGGTAAGCATAAAAGTTCTTTCAAAAACATTAAACTTACCAAACCCCAAACTTTTTTTAATGTTAGTGTAATCAATGAATAGTTCAGCCATGAAACTCTACTTGCATTCTAATTGGTTCATTCAATTCAATGTTTCCAGCCAATCGGATTTACATACTCATTACCATATACCTATATAACTAAA
>NW_015753761.1:0-504 GCF_001515625.1 Sinocyclocheilus rhinocerous
ATAGGCACGGTCATAATACACAGCATAATAGTCGTCCTTCTTGAAGTCTGAACCTGAAAGGCAAAAAGCAGGATATCAGAAAAAATTACTTTTTGCAATTATATGAGCACCTATTTATGAACCATAAACATGATAAAAGAGGTAGTGATTTCACTGCTTACATCTGTACAGCTGCTTTGTATCTAGCTGCTGTCTCTCTGTCTTCTCTCCACTTGTGGGCCTGTTTTGCACTCTCATGACTGTAGGACTGGACTTCTGCAAAATTATATTAGGAAATAAACTTAAAAAGAGAGAGAATGCTCAGCTCACATTTTTCATGTGAACTTTTAAGCTTTGTATGGAATTCCAGATGACGCTAAAATATGGACAATTACCTGAGACTCACTGTTCAACTGTGTTTGGGAGCAGCCAGCTACAACAACAGGGTCAGTCTCATGTACATTTGTTGCAGCACTTCGATCCTGAAAGTGATGTGAAACATTTGTTTTGTTAAAAAATCTGTAC
>NW_015753762.1:0-504 GCF_001515625.1 Sinocyclocheilus rhinocerous
TCTCTCTCTCTCTCTGCCTCTCTCTCTTTTCACACAGAGCAAGTGTTACCCCCTGACTTCAATAATGAGTGTCCAGTTGTGATTGGATGATGGGAGGGGAGAGAGAGAGTATTTAAACTGCAGCTATCATCAGAGCAGTGTTGGTGGTGGCTCGATTGTGTGCAGCGGCTGAGGTCTCATCTTCAACCCCAGACTTGATGTTGTTTTGAAGCCAGTTGTTTGGTGACTGTGTATCTTTACCTTTTTGTGTCAAGTTTACTGAAGTAGAGTTTCAGACTTTGTGTCTCTCTGATTATACTTTATGATTGAGACTTAGGAGAGGAGTGTTTACCTAAGTTTGTTCATTGTATGTTTGAGACAGCTATTGTTTAAATTATTGTTTATTTGTTTAAGACTATTAGTTTAAAGACTTATTTATTCCTTTTTGGGGGTTAGTAGGAAGGTGGGTGCCAGTTTATTTTGGATTAAAATATTTTCTCCTGGTTTTGTTAGTTAGGGAGGTAG
>NW_015753763.1:0-504 GCF_001515625.1 Sinocyclocheilus rhinocerous
TATTAATGATTGGTGCGTTTGATGGAGAAGTTTGCCCTCAGAAACTTCTCAGGAAATGTTTAAGTTCACACTCTGGATCCCTTTTCTCTAGTAAATGAGTTTTGCTTCACAAATAAATTGATCTTGCTTTAAGGATGTTTAGATATATTTACTAAAACATAAAAATAATGTGCTTGGGTGGCTAAAACACAGTAGGAAAGAGTTCAGGATGCTGCACACAAGAGCACATATTGTGACTTGCATTTGTTGACTTGTGATATTATGATTTGCATTTGTTTCCAGAGATCATGGAAAATGTAAATTAGTCATATAGATAATGCAAATCTGTTAAAGGCACCATCTACTCATTTTGTGCAGCACTTTTGTGGGTGAACTCAAAAAGCATTTTGATTTATTCGTGCTTTCTTGTATTAAATGAAAATTATACAATAAAAGTAACAATTATGCCGCTCATTTTCATTTAACATATAGATTGTTCAGCTTCTACTAACAAACAAACCTCCG
>NW_015753764.1:0-503 GCF_001515625.1 Sinocyclocheilus rhinocerous
GCTGCTTTGCTGCTCAACAAACATTTCTGATTATTATCAATGTTGGACACAGTTGTGCTGCACAATATTTCTGTGGAAACCGTGATATACCATTCAAAAAGATTGGGGTAAGTAAAAAAAAGTATTAAAGAAAAAAAAACTTTTATGGAATAACATGCATTAAAAAAGTGACAATAAAGACATTTATTTCTATTTCAAATAAATGCTGTTCTTTTGAACTTTTCTATTCAAGTTTCCTTGGATAAAAGCCAAAATTGTTCTTGTATTTTACTTTTTTCCCCTTTATTTTGAAGTGCTGTAATATTATTAGTATATTAGTTTATTTCAAGAATATGTGTATATCTTTACATATATTATTCATTTAAATGTTGCAATTGCATTAGCTGTCATTTTTTGCACGTGTGTGTATATATATTTATATATATACACTGTAAAAAAGGATGCATTAAATTGCTCAGAAGTGACAGTAAAGACATTTATAATGTTACAAAATATTTCTGTTT
>NW_015753765.1:0-504 GCF_001515625.1 Sinocyclocheilus rhinocerous
TTTTTTTTGACAGACAAATCCTGTCGGAATACATTAAAGAAACAGATCAGGAATAAATGAAAATTCTGTCGTTCAGATTCTGTATGACTTTCATCTGTGAAATACAAATAAGATATTTTGCAATGGAGAATGAGGTTTTTGAGCTATGAAAATGGGTGAGAAAATATGAGTTACTTTTTCAAATAAGTAACGCAAGTTACTGTGTTTTCCCATTTTTTAACTGACAGCTCTCCTGTCACCGTTGTGATGAATCGGGAGTGAAGTGAAGAGGCAGAGACATTTCCTTCAGGCTGAAGCTTATACATTTCACTTTTTGTGTGAAATGGCCTCTACGGTGGCCAAAAACATAACTCTTTTTGTTATTAAAAATGAATAAGCAAGCCCAGCTCAGGTGACAAAAAGTAATGCAAAAGATAACTAAATAATGCAATTAGTAATTTTTTTTATATAGTAACACAATATTGTCTGTCAAAATAAAACTCGTAAAAAGTAACTTTCCCTAAC
>NW_015753766.1:0-504 GCF_001515625.1 Sinocyclocheilus rhinocerous
AGTGTTCTATAAATACTATAAATATATATATTTTTTTAATTCCTCAAACTTATAATAATTTTCCACTTTTCTAGGACTTTAAATTTTAATTAAGTTAATAATATATTATGTATAGATATATGAATTAATATATACTATATATGTTTTGTAACTAAACCAAAAAACATTCATGTTAACCAGCCAATCACACATATTTATTAGCTGTAAACAACAGTATCAAAATGTCTAAATACTGTCAGATCAATCGACCCCTGACCAAAATCTCGATTTATCAGTGCACTGGTCAGTCAGGTCATAGAGTGGCTAATGGTGTCTCTACCTGAACTGAATGTTCACTAGATGTGGCTGAGAGCCATCGGACTGCCAGTACGTCTCCAGATTATCATCCCTCAACTGGTCGACTCCAAACCCTTCACACAGAAACAGAACGAATGAATGAATGAGTAAACAGAGGAAAACAAAAGATGCATTAATCAGGTGTGCAATGATCAAAAACAGAATAAA
>NW_015753767.1:0-504 GCF_001515625.1 Sinocyclocheilus rhinocerous
TTGCCAAAGCATTATAAACAAAAAAAGAAATGAAAAAAAAAATTTCACTTTTTTTTCCAAATTGTTTTCATTCAATTAGCACACTCCTCCATTTTTGAGTTGAAAATAGCATTATTTGTGGATAATGTTACAATGCTCTCTCAAACACTGAGGTGTCTTATATACACACACACACACACACACATATAATAGATACTATGAGGAATGTTCAGTGATGATGGTCTTTGATTATATTAATCAAGGCATTTAATCTTTAGGATAACTTCATCTAAATGAATAAGTCATGATTATGGATATATTGTCCAAGGTGGCACCGGAAATTACCAACTAGCATATATTGTCTTTGCTTTTTTGCCTTACCAATCACTTTTTGTCCCCCTTCTCTCTCTTTTATCTTTCTCTTTCCTCCGCCCACTACAACCACTCGCTCTCTTTTTCCCGTCACGGCTCTTCTGGAGTCTTTGTCCCTCCGTCACACTGCAGACGTTCGTCACTCCCCTTCTC
>NW_015753768.1:0-504 GCF_001515625.1 Sinocyclocheilus rhinocerous
GTGATTTTCAAACGAACTGAGCTTAACTTTCAAGCAACATTATAAATCATCACATTTTGGCAAATAAAGTTTGGCAGGCACAAATAATGAGGAATTACATTGTGTGTGTGGCACATACAGAGCCTGTCCCTGTCCTCTTGTTTTATCTACAAGCTATTTTCGCACTGAAGACTTGTAGCAGCGTATACATATTCTACAACTCAACATGTGAAATAAATGCTAAAATGTACAAGAAGAAACCAGATGTTTGTGTCCCGATGCGTATTACCAACTACTTTTCCACTAAAAAAATGCCATGTCATTAATTATTCGAGTATTGCGTGCACAACAAGTGCACAGAAAAGTGTTACTATTTTCGTATGATATGTATACACATTTTACATAACTATAACATAAACCCCCCCGGTTTCACAGACAAGGCTTAAACCTAGTCCCAGATTAAATGTAAATCTGAGCTGCTTCAACTGAAAGAAACTTGCACTGATTGATCTTAAAACATATCAG
>NW_015753769.1:0-504 GCF_001515625.1 Sinocyclocheilus rhinocerous
AGAGCAGGAGAGGCAGAAACAACAGAAAGAGGAACAGAGGATGATTTTGGGGAAGGGCAAGTCCCGACCTCGCCTCTCCTTCACTCTCAAAGCTACAGAGTGACTTCTCTTCTCTTCTCTTCTGATGTGTGCTTCATGTTGAAGTGAATCAGAGTCCCAAAGAGAGGTCTGCCCTGTGCTCTCTGCCCACATAAATTACTCTTCGAAAACCCAGGAAAATCTCACGCTTCAAAACCGGACTTGCAGGCACCACCACAGACTTGCAGATCAGCTGCCGCCATCTGCTTTTTTTTTTCAGTGTGTCGTATTGATATTTGACACCGTTATGCTGGATGCACCTTCAGAAACAGCCCCCCCCCAATGGCAAGCAAATAAGAATGAATACGTGTAAATATCTGTGTATATGAGTGTGCATGGCTGGTTGGTCAATATATATCAGTGGTTTGGGAGCTCTGTTGGTACAAGCTCAGTTTAACTACTGTTCTTGCGTTCAAAGCATAGGGG
>NW_015753770.1:0-504 GCF_001515625.1 Sinocyclocheilus rhinocerous
AGAGCCGCCACACCTGCCTGGTATGCCTGCATCACCTGCTCACACATATGAAAACATTTCATTAAGCCATGCATAATGGATATGCTTCAATGTTTTAATGTGACATCTGTGGTGTGCATCAACAACAAAACGATTTGCATTTAAATTACTGGAACAATCATGCATAAGTCACCGGTTATGGCATTTTGATTAAAAATTGCGAGGTAAAAATGAAAATATACACAGATGAATCATTCACAGTAAGATAAATAACATGCATTTAAAAAACTGATAGGGTGAATTTTCATTTCATTCTGACTTCAATGTCAAATATGACAAAAACCAAGGTTTCATGTCTGACTGAATGAGAATTCTGTCATCGTTTACTCGCACTGATGTTGCTCCAAACCCATATGCTACTATTTTTCTTTGGAACAAAAGCAAAAGTATGTATTTTAAAGAGTGTTACATGCAGCTCTCTTCCATACAATAACAGTTCATTGTGATTATTTCATCTGTCAAGCC
>NW_015753771.1:0-504 GCF_001515625.1 Sinocyclocheilus rhinocerous
ATGAAAAATGGTGTGTCTGATTGGTCCAGACGCTACACCCGACTATGCTGTTTTCATCAACCCTCTGATGCATGAATTATCATGAAGAAAAAGGAAAGGTTTATTTATAATAAATATATAAGTATATATGATAAATACATTTAATAATAAGCAAATAAATAAATATAAAAACTGTCAGCTATTTTTTCTTCCCAAAATTATGTATTTTGATGTTATGGGGAGGAAATGAGAGAAAATATTAAGCTATTTTTTTTGTCTGAATTCTCTCAAAATGATGCCTTTTGAGAGACACTTATGTAAAAAAAGGTAGTAGTAATTATTTCAGCAGTACTTGATGCATCACCACTTCCATCAGCCATTTTGATTTTGATGCTGTCATAAATGAATAAATGGTAAAACAAGAGGACAGTGATATAGAATTATGGGTAATGATCTAACATCACAACCTGAAATGTTAAAAAGCTGTTAAAGACCTGCACATTGTAGTGGACATTATGCATCAGC
>NW_015753772.1:0-504 GCF_001515625.1 Sinocyclocheilus rhinocerous
ATGTGTAAAAATAGAAGGCTAATGATTTGATTGACAGGAGTGAGGCTAGGTGATCTGATTGACACTAATCTGACAGAGCTGTGGAAAATGAAGGTTACGTGCATTCAGGACGGAGATAATGAGTTTGATTCAAGCACATTTTAATATCTGAATGGCCGTAAAACAATATAAATGGCATACAAAACTGCTTGGCATGCATAAAATGTGGACTGTGCCAAATTCCATATTTTTGTCTTTATTGAATTAGGCATTTATGAATGTGTTCCTGATTTACCATTTGAGATTTATGAGACCTTCATGTGAATGTGAAATCTTGCAACTGCCTCTATCTATATTCATAAGAGAACAGTTTTGAATAAGTCTCGGCCTTCTAGAATGTTGTGCAGCTGTACAGTGCTGCATGTTCCCAAGTGAGTCTCTGTGAATGTATCACTGTCGATGCACAGATGTGTCAATCTCTACAGTGCACATTCCTTATAAATAGATTAATACTTAACTTTTTTT
>NW_015753773.1:0-504 GCF_001515625.1 Sinocyclocheilus rhinocerous
AAAGACATTAATAATGTTACAAAAGATTTCTATTTCAAATAAATGTTATTTGAACTCTCTATTCAGTGAAGAATCCTGAAAAAAAATGTATCATGGTTTCAATAAAAATAAATATTGATATAAAAATAAATATTTCTTTATTATTTTTAATTATTATTGTCAGTTATTATTAATGGTTCTTATTATGATCAATGTTGAAAACCGTTTTTGCTGCTTAATATTTTTGTGGAAACAGTGATACTTTTTTGGATTGCTTTATGAATAGGATGTTCAAAATAAATATTTGAATTTTTAATTTGAAATAGAAATGTTTTGTAGTAAGTGTCTTTATTGTCACATCTTTGATCAATTTAGTGAATCCTTGCTGAATAAAAGTTAGGTTTTTTTGTTTACTTTTTAAAAAATCTTACTTTCACTTTTAATCAGTTTAAAACATCCTTGCTAAATAAATATTAATTTAAGGATCATGTGACACTGAAGACTGGAATAATGGCTGCTGAAAAT
>NW_015753774.1:0-503 GCF_001515625.1 Sinocyclocheilus rhinocerous
AGAGAGAGAGAGAGAGAGAGAGAGAGAGAGCATGGTGAGGGAAGATACTCTGGACTCCCTAAAATAATTTATTTAATTATATATATTTTTAAATTCTCATTATTTTACAAAAAAACAATGTGGATGAATTAGATTTCCATCTTGAGTTCATATATTGAGATCTCTGACTTTAGATGCTGACTTTGGTATCTTGGCCAATCTGAGCAAAGTTTGAGACATTATTAACCTTGTGAAGCTTAACATTTGAAATAATAGCCAGAAAATTTTCATTTAAAAAAATCTAGTTTATTGAAACTTTAGACTATATATATATACTGTTTTTTTTATATATATATGTTTTTGTTGAGTATCATATTTGATCCATCAGGCTTTTCTGGCTAATATAGTCTGAAATAATGAGAATATGGAGGAAAAATAGCTCAGTTTTATTAAGATACTCGAACAGAGCAAAAATATATAATTTGGTGCAGATGCTTATATGTGTAATGACTTTGATTACTTAA
>NW_015753775.1:0-504 GCF_001515625.1 Sinocyclocheilus rhinocerous
AAATATATATATATATATTAAAAAAAAATGTTAATAAAAATTGCAAATATAAAAAAAGTCGCAATTATCTTTTTTTATTTTTTTTATCCTGTGGTGGAAGCAAGAACATGACAAAGGATGCAAACATGTCAACATAACATTTATTTAGGATAATTTAATAATATGAATAATAAACAGTATTGCTGAAGAATGATGCTGTTATTATTTTTGCTGAGCACAGAATGCATATTTTCTGTAAGCAGGAAACCGTCTGAGGAAGTACTGCATTGGCAAACGTGAGCACGGTATCCCATAATGCACTGCAGTGGAGCCGAGCTTCCAGTGTGACGAATGAGCTGAGATTTGATCAGACTGACAAACGTGTTCAGCCGTCAAAAACAACAACAAAAAAGCATTGTTAGTTCAGAATTAATAATTGGACTTCACATGCTAAATTTGAGTTTTTCTACTTCAAAACTTCACTCTAATTCAGTGTTTCTTTGTGATTCTTTGTGAAATTCACTA
>NW_015753776.1:0-504 GCF_001515625.1 Sinocyclocheilus rhinocerous
AGGTGTAAGATCTCAGTCTCGCTCTAGTGTCAGTCAACAGCAGAAAAGCAGTCAGACATCAGAGCAGAACCAGAGTGACGCTGGAAACAACACACTGCTGTCTGGTCAGTTCTACATGAAATATACGTATATGTATGAAATCAAAATTTTCCATACACTGCAAAATTATTCTTGATTCAGTGTCATTGATTGTATGAACCCAGCAAACAACATGTCTACATAAAGGCTCTAGCTTTGCGCACACATATTTTATATATTATCAACTGTATTATCATGTTTTTCCTGAATTAACTTATTGGACTATAAAGGAAGGAATAAAACACTCTTTTCTTCACTCCAATTCACATATTTTTAATACAATATATTGATACTATATTATATATACAATATATAATTGTATTTTCATATTTAGAAATTTAATAATTTCTAGGTAACACTTTAGGATAGGGATCAATTCTCACTATAACGAGTTGCTTATTAGCATTATTAAAATATTGGCTGTTT
>NW_015753777.1:0-504 GCF_001515625.1 Sinocyclocheilus rhinocerous
AGAGTCTAGTGGAGAGCTCCCCCGGAGCACAACAAACCCCACAGTCCCAGACACAACAGTGAGGCTTCCTTCAACCTGTGAGAAGATCCGAGGACATTTGTTAAGATGTTAAAGCACAGTTTTCAGAATGCTGGTGTTTCCCTGCTTCAGGATCAAACTTCGCTTCTGTGTTACACAGTCAATGATATTTAGAAGCTCTTGTCTGAATATTGTGAGCTCTTGATAATTGTAAGTCATTGCATGTTATACTAAATATTTCCTGATGAATGCATAAACCAAGACTATGCTCAGAATGGAACCTTTTTGAAACTTTGAATCACTTTTTCAAAGCACTAAGTCTGCTGGACAGAACTCAGCCCAGACATGCGCATAAAAACACCCGTTACAAACCCATTGCAAATCTTATTGAAATGTAATCTATTAAATGCAATTAAATATTATTACTATCATCAATATTTGAAACAGCGGAGTACATTTTTTCAGGATTCTTTGATGAATAAAAAG
>NW_015753778.1:0-501 GCF_001515625.1 Sinocyclocheilus rhinocerous
TGTGTTTAGAAGTGTGTCAAAATCTCTCTGCTTGCCCTATTTTGTGTCTGTTTGTGTGTGTATTCCACAGCGTGTGTGTGTGTATGCGTTTTAAGAGAAAGACGGGGATCTCACGAGACAGTTTGTGTGTATGCGTACATATTTCTGCATGTGTGTGCACCTGTTTGTGTGTGTAAATCCCCCGAGACGATATCTGGCTCAAACAGCTCCAGTGATCACAGATTGTGCCGTTACTCTGTGCGTGTGTGAGCGAGCAGAAAAGAGATGGCGCGCAGAGGAGTGAGGTGTGAGTGTGTGTGTGTGTGTGTGTGTGTGGGAGAGAGGGCAGAGCGTCTTTGTGTCTCTACCTATCCCATCATCCCGTTCAGCTCAGCAGAGGTGACACCAAGGTGAGCGTGAGCGCTCTCTCTCCTTCTCCATCACACCAGCACTGCCTCTTGCCCTCCCTCCTCTCCTTCTCTCTCTCTCTCTCTCTCTCTCTCTCGCTGTGCCTCTCTGCAC
>NW_015753779.1:0-504 GCF_001515625.1 Sinocyclocheilus rhinocerous
CAAAGATATGTTTCGAAATATAATTGTAATTGTGCAGAACAGATGCATGGATTTGCATTGAGCAGATGAGCATGAGTCATTTTACATGATTTACATTTTCACAAGGACCTTGTGGGAGAATTTATTCATGAGCTATATTATGTATACTCTTTACTAACTCTGTAGGAAACACACCATCTTCAAATCAAAGTGAATGATTCCGATTATAATCTAAAGTGAGTCGATAGGACGGCATAAAGTAAAATCTAAATCAATACTGATCTGAAAAACCTATAATGTGACCACGTATGTTTAATCTCCAAAGAATCATATTAACAGACTCAAAAATTGTATACAGTAAAACAATGTTCTTGATGAGATGATGTTTCTCTGTTGAATTGAGGAATACTTGAAAAACTGTTATTTTTCAAGGACGCATAAATGATTACGTTGGTTTGGATATAGCTATCGAAAATGTATCGTGTGATATTAGAGGCTGTTTTTCTGCTGCTATGAAACTGTATA
>NW_015753780.1:0-504 GCF_001515625.1 Sinocyclocheilus rhinocerous
CATTCTTCAGAAGGGCGCTGGTGTGCTTTCCCCTCTAATTTTACATCAGAGGTTTACACTTTAACACAGAATTTTGCAGTGCAGAAGCATTGCATTTGTCAGTTCAGTGCTTTAATCAAGGAGAAGTGTGAATCATTTACTCCCTGATATTGTTCCAAACCTGTATGACTTTCTTCTGGGGAAAGATCATCATTGATTTATGACTTCAGAAGTCTTGCAGAAGCCATATGGACAGCTTTTATGGTTCTTTTTGACATCTTCACTGTGAACTGTCATGCATTATGGTATTTTTATGTAATTATCCTTTTGTGTTCCATGGAAAGAAATGACAGCAGATCGATTTTAGAACATTCATGTTGATTTTTGGCCTGAACTAATCTTTTACACGTGAATACGAGAGGATATGATGCGCAGGCTTTCGCATGCAAACGCACCGGGGTGCGTTAGTCGTCTGAAGTCATTCCTTTCATTCTGATGACAGGAAAGCAGCCGGTGGTATTTATC
>NW_015753781.1:0-504 GCF_001515625.1 Sinocyclocheilus rhinocerous
CATTTATTTTAAATTTAGATTTTTTTTCTAACATTATAAATGTCTTTACTGTTGATTTTTGATTAATTTAATGCATACTTGCTAATTAAATGTAATAATTTATTTTAAAAACTGTACAAATCCCACATTTTTAAATGATAGTGTATATACACGCACTTCTTTGGAATATAGTGCACAAATCTGTTACAAGGTACAAGATACAAGGGCATGATATACTTGAAGAATTAGAGCTTGGCAGAATAAAAAAGGGTCATTTTTATTTATACAGCTTTGGAATGATATGATGGTGAGTAAATGATCACAATTAAAATTTTTCCTTTATATGAGGAAAACCAGTGAACGAATTAGTCTTTTTTCGAGGAAGAGTCGACTAAACACTGAAGACCAAACTTACGCAGACACTCGTTGGCGTTGTCAGCGGTGGCTCTCCTCCAGGGACGGTCATTGTAGAAGGGCTTGCACACGTTGCAATCTGGTCCCTCTGTGTTGTGTTTGCAGTTACAC
>NW_015753782.1:0-504 GCF_001515625.1 Sinocyclocheilus rhinocerous
CATTATTTGTGTCACCTCTCCCAATGAATTCTTGCATTATGTTATTTGAATCATTTTAATTGTGTCCTATAGGGCGGGTGAATAAAACTTCTCCCAAAACTACGTTCAGTATTATTTTTAAAAGTAGTGATGTAACGTTACAGATCGCTGTAGCCGCTTATTGTAACGGCAGCACGGAGCGCATGTGAACGGATCATCTCTGTCTACACCACGGAAAACATGAATGAACATCAGAAGGTATGTTGAATGGTATAAAATACTTAAATTATCTTATCTCTTGCAAACAAAACCCAATCAAAGTTTGAACCCCAGAAAGACGTTAGTAAGACGTTGACGTAATGGTAACGTTACATTTACCTCAGTAAAGTCATTCAATGTTTATAGTTAGTTTGTTTGCTATAAAAACTAATTATTTATTGTAAATTGGAATAATTTTGACTAATTTAAATCATTAATATCGTTCCTATGGCTCAGTGGTAGAGCATTGCGTTAGCAGCGCAAAAG
>NW_015753783.1:0-504 GCF_001515625.1 Sinocyclocheilus rhinocerous
ACGTCAAAGCTGTTCTCGTTCCTCTCACCTTAATCCCTGTATAACTAAGTTAGTACATATTTCATAAAACCTGCTTTTTTGCAACTGAATAATTTGAGGACAGCGACATAACACTTGTTGTTATGTAAATATGCTTCGTTACATCTCAGTTATTGTTAATATGAAGCAAGCTTTAGCAGAGTTGTCGCAGCTTAAATGTAAATGTAGTACAGCACGCCGTTTCTATGAACATACGTTTGTGTGTTTTTGAGAAAATATGTGTTCGAGGGACCCGAACGCGTTTTATAACCTGTATCCCAAAGAACCCGATGCAGTACATCGTTCATGTCACACGTGGGCAGTAAACACAGTGGAATACATGGGGTTATGCAGTGTGAAGTCCAGCAGAAGAGTTACTACAGAGACGGCACATTGCAAGGATGTGGGCTCAGAAGAAGCCCAGGATGAGAGAGAGAGGGAGAGGGAGATGAGTGTTGATTTAGAACATCTGGAGTTGGCTGAATC
>NW_015753784.1:0-499 GCF_001515625.1 Sinocyclocheilus rhinocerous
ATATATATATATATATATATATATATATATATATGTATATATAAAGATTTTCATTATTGTGACACTGGCATCTCACAGTTATTCATATGATGTTGCCTTAAACATTTATTTAAATAATACATCATACTTGCTCAAAATGGCAGTCACATTGATTTTTGGTGTTTGCTTCTTAAGAATAAGATTTCTTCTTCTCCAGAGTCCAAACTGATGACTGTTTGACTGATGATGACAATAAAAAGTCTCCATTTACAACAAAGGTGTTTTAATCCAATGCTATATTTGCATGCTGTGTGCATTTATATCTGATTATGTCTTTTGAACTTATTTTTTAAATATATATTTTAGTAATTCATATAAAGGGAAAAAGGGGCATGTTTTTTTTTTTAGTAATCATGCAAATATTCTATGTACTGGTCTTTTTCTTAACCACAGTCTCAGTTAAGACTTTAAAGGGAAAGAAAGAAGGCGTGGTTTCAGGAACAGCAGTAGTGTTGAAGCA
>NW_015753785.1:0-504 GCF_001515625.1 Sinocyclocheilus rhinocerous
CCAAATGAAAGCGGAAATGGTTTTTAATTGCGTTAAGGAACATCTACAATTTATCATCCTGCTCAACTGCAGAGAATAAGTTCATTAATATGGATAGTAGTACTTTTTGATAAAAAAAAACAAAAAACTGTGCATTTGTCTAAAAGCTTTTCAAAATAGAATAAATCTTGGCTAATGACGTTACATTCTTTTAGCCCAAAGACAATTTAAATAATAAATGCGGTTGGTCGGAAACACATTCAAGGGTCATGGATTTTGTTATGGGCCAATGATACACAGTCTTATTGTTCCTGAATGTCAGAAAAATGCAACATTAATACAACGATGGTCAAATTAACACTGATACAAACCTCAGGCAATATCCAGAAATAGAGCAGCTGGCTTTGTTTCAAAAGATTTTGGACGCAAATAAAACGCACAAACAAGCTCACACACACCCCCGCGGCCCTTCAGCCCGACTCACTGTTGTTGCAGGAGTTCTTGTCTGGCAGTGAGTAGCCCAGG
>NW_015753786.1:0-504 GCF_001515625.1 Sinocyclocheilus rhinocerous
AAAGAAAGAAAGAAAGAAAGAAAGCTCTGGAAAAAAATTTAAATGAATGTAAGTTGTTCTGGCATTGGGGGGAAAAAATGTCAGCATCACCAATGCTTGAATGCAAATCATGGTCAATTGCATCTGGTTCGGTAAATTTGATTGGTTCCAGGAATTAGAACTGCCTTTATCTGGATTTTAAGCAACTAGCACTGCAATGGCGAAATGGACTCAAGCTTTTATAATCACTAGCTTCAGTGTAATATTATTATGAGCTTATATCTGTTCAACTTATTATCCCTGACAACAAAAATGGTTAATACCGGAGCATAAAAGGAAAAATTATTAAAAAATATATATAAAAAAAACCCCGATATATAGCCTATAATATATTATATATGATATATATATAGTTAATATATAGATTATATATATAACTATATATATAATCGTATATAATTATAAATAAATAGTTGTTGTTGTTGTTACTGTAGTGCTGAATTATGGATTAAACCCTGGACTCTA
>NW_015753787.1:0-504 GCF_001515625.1 Sinocyclocheilus rhinocerous
CCCAATAAGTATCATTCATAATTAATGCTGAATTATTTGTTGTATATTTAGGCTGATTTAAGGCCATAATATAATATGTCAGCTTTAATATTGAGCATCAGGCATGCCATAAAAAAATTGCCTTATATTTTTCCTCCCCTTCATCTGCTGTGCATAATGTACAGTCAGTGACCTGCACATATTTAGACTCTCATTTAAATTAAATCCTACTGAATATAAAAATATAGGGAACAAATATTTATTTCAGATCACCAAGATTTTAAATTATTGTTTTAATGTGCCATTTTTTGTTTAAAAACATTCTTATAATAATATTCAGATATATACGCTGTTATAGTCACAGCTGTTTGGAGGAAGGGTTAAAATAGGCCACAATGATGAAGCCCAAACATTCTGTCTCCATTTAGTGATTGTGCTCACTCAAAAAAAAAAAAAGTTTTGATTGGGTAATTACCTATTTTTTCCTGCATGTAAATAAGAGTTGGCCGTAAAGTTAGACTGCAG
>NW_015753788.1:0-504 GCF_001515625.1 Sinocyclocheilus rhinocerous
CTCATGATTTGAATACACTGCCTGACAGACACAGGAGGATGTCCTGAGGTGAACTGTCTTATGTCAACACTGACTTGTTTCTCTTCTCTCTGTTTCTGCCTAACTCTCATTTCTTTGACTTCCTCCTCAGTTCCTCCACAGGACTCAGATGCAGCCAGCACGACCTACCCTTCCTACCAACAACCCCTCCATTCGGCCAGGCTCACAGACCCCAACGGCTACGGTTTATTCCCCCAACCAGGCCATTATGATGACCATGACACCCATGCCCTTTCCTACCCAGACACACCAGTACTACATTCCCCAGGTAAAGAGTCAGTGGACCTGTTACTGTGAAATCGCCAAAAATGGATTGTATACACAAAATATTTGCAGGGTTCCCACAGTGATGGAAAAACCTATCATGAAAATATCATGAAATTTTTAATTTCATCAAATGTTTTTGATGCAATTTTACCCAATTTGCCATTATATCTGTTTCATTATTTAATTTATTTATAAATA
>NW_015753789.1:0-504 GCF_001515625.1 Sinocyclocheilus rhinocerous
CTACTGCTTTTTGCCTACTATATAGTAGGGAAGTATGCTGTTTTGAACGCAGCCTGTCAGTTGTTTAGTTCCTGAATGAATAAACTTTTTGAACGAATCGATTGAGTAAAAGATTCCAGTGATTCACTCATAAAGGCAGTTACTTGTCGCCATCTACTGACGTAACGATGTAACCTGCAGAAAGAGAAAAAAACACAAAGAAAAGCGGACTAACAACAAATAATACCAACACTGTTAGATCAGTTATGTATATAAGAAAAAAAATAACTATATATATAGTTAAGAAAGTAGATGAAGTACACATATAAACAGAAGGCTTACACATCTAACAGCGTTACGGTTGCTATCTGTCCATTTGAAAGATTGTGCAAGTCACCTGTGACCCCTGTTCATGGTAGCATATGTTTTTACTGAGTCACTGACGCCCACTTACTCTCAAACTCAATGAAGAAAATGTCATAGTATCAAGGTAGTAGGATACTAATAAAATGTCTAAAAAGGACA
>NW_015753790.1:0-504 GCF_001515625.1 Sinocyclocheilus rhinocerous
CTTAAACTTCCAGGCTTCTTGAATGTCTTCTGTTTTGTGGTATGCCAGCTGATAAACGTCTAAGAAAGTTAAGGTGAAGGGTGGAGGAATATTTATAAATGTTTCAACTGTTTTAGTCCATGTAATAAGAGCCATTAATAAAAAGCTTTCACTTTATGGATTAACAAAAACACAGAAGAAAGCAAGTCATACTGGTTTGTAACGACATGAATGTTACGGAAAAAGAAGCACAGTACACCATCGCATACTTAAAAAAAAAAGAAAAAAGAGTAAACTAAAATATATTTTAATGTAACTTCTATTGAAATGTCATGTATTTAATATATATGTATGCATATGAATGTTTAATATATATATATATATATATGCATATGGAAATAACTTTTACTGTACCTTATGATTGCACACTCTAAAAAAATTAATAAATACAATTTGTCTTTTCTTGTTTTTCAGTGCAAATGCCTAAAGATTCTTAAATCACAATACATTTACTTGAGAAGGGAA
>NW_015753791.1:0-504 GCF_001515625.1 Sinocyclocheilus rhinocerous
ATTGCCAGCAGAATAAGACTGCTGCAGCTCACCAGAGCTTTAGCATTCAGCACTAGCTTAACATGAGGTCATTTCCTTCCTGACATCCTCGCTGTCATGTCTACAATATTGTGAATCAGTAGCACAATGGGCTTGGGTGCCTCCAAAAATGTCAACTTGAGCACATAAAGGCTCTTTTTCATATTCCTATAATAAAGTCAGTGTTTTATTTGCTGTAAAACACTCCTTTGGTTTATTTAGTGCTCAGTCAGAGTGTTGTGAGATTATCTGCTCAGGGAATGAACAGCTTGTGTTGTCATGTGCCTGTAACACATGGGTCATTACCCACTGCTGCTGTCATTACAGGATGAATTGGCCATCTAACAGACATATCTTTTGAAAAACCCATTGTGAGAATGTATTACAGAGGATTTCTGTTTCTCTCTCTCTCTCTTTAGCCTCCACGATCTGCCCATCCTCTGGTGCGGTTTTCCTGTATCGACTGTGAGCCGATGGTTATTGACA
>NW_015753792.1:0-500 GCF_001515625.1 Sinocyclocheilus rhinocerous
ACAAAATATTTAACACAAAAGGAACATATATTAAAACAATTAAGATATGTTAACGAAATATCATGGATTTTAGAAATGTTAGAAATAAACATGAAATCAGAATTGTTTGTAGAAACGGTTCAAAACGGTATAAGATATAGTAAATAAATATAAAAAATAAACTAAATAAAGTTTTTTTTAAACTGGAAAAGTACAGAAAGTTTCTTAAAACAATATATAAAAAAGATAAGAATTATGTATAAAAAATAAAGATTAAAGCAAATTGTTTGTTTAATTGTAAAAATGGTTGTAAAAACTAAATAATTGTAAAATAAAGAATAAAGTAAATACAGTTTGTTTTTAAACTGTAAAAATGCATTAAGTTGTCTGTTAGGGTTAGATTATAGCATTTAGAACCAACTGTATATAAAAACAATAGTCTAAGGGTCAGAGAAGTCTATGCCCTCATTTAGATAACTGTGTGTGTGTGTCTGTGTGTGTGTGTGTGTGTGTGTGTGTGT
>NW_015753793.1:0-504 GCF_001515625.1 Sinocyclocheilus rhinocerous
CTGCCCAAGCCGTCAAACTGACGTCATCAGAGAAGGAATGCCATTTCAGAACAGAAGCAAATGTTCAGATTTTGATTGAAGATTTTGTAATTTTTTTTCAAGTGGATTAACTTGCACTGATTAATTGTTCACCTCAAAACTAGCAATGTGTGCTAACAAAGTAAATAGTGTGAATTTTCATTTCATGTGGACTTTAAGGATTAATAGGTGCTTCAAAAAATCCAGAGCTCTCTTTATAGAGTAAGAATGTGTTTACCAATCTGACCATTTGCCATACTGATTAGCCTCTCATTCACCAGCCTATCTGTTTGAGCATTTCTCGGTTGTCTCTTCATTATGTCATTTTCTGCATTTTCATAGGACAATGAGATTGCAGGAATCTGTGGCAACAATTAAAACAAATTAAAAGCAGATGAATAATTGAAAGCTCTCTACAGCAACAGTCCTTTTTCTTACCAGGTCAGTGCCCAGGTCAATGCAGAGAATGGTGACGGTGCCCAAAGG
>NW_015753794.1:0-504 GCF_001515625.1 Sinocyclocheilus rhinocerous
AGCGACTTAAGACTGCTTTTGTGCTCCAGGGTCACATTTGATGTTATACATAACATTACGTGATTTACTTGTAATTCATTAAATATATCTTTAAATTCAAAAAGACCCGTTTCTTTCCCTGCTGAAAAGAAATCTTACACCAGCCTAATCTGGATTGCTGGTCATAGCTGGTTTAAGATGGTCTCGTAGCCCGACCAAGCCTGTTTTCATCTGGTCTAGTCCGAACAGAGCCCAAAAACAACCAACAGACCAGCTTAGACTGGTTTAAGATGTTTGTTTGTTTTTTCTCAAGAGCAAAAACTTGAGAATCATATATTGTTAACTTTGTACAAACCAGTGCAAACAGTATATGGACATTAAACTCGGTGAAAATGTTGTTCTGTTTTTCCTTTTAAACTGTTGGACTGCCCACCCTGAGAAATATTATAAGCGATCCTCAAGAAACATATTAAGATAATAAAAAGGCATGTCATTGTATCTTTAAAAAAAAAAAAAAAAAAAAAA
>NW_015753795.1:0-502 GCF_001515625.1 Sinocyclocheilus rhinocerous
CAAGAGCTTGTAACACTCCAAAGAGAAAGGAAAAATTAAAATCGCTTCATATGACCCCTTTAATGAGTTTGCAATGTAAGCAGCATAAAATATGCAAATGCATTAATATTTACTACATGCACAAGCATTGACATGCATACAGTCAGACATACAGTAAGATATCACACTATGTTGGCAGATAAAACACAAATGTCAGTGGTGTCCCACAAGGCTATGCATTAAGACCAACAAAGTTTAAGGGTTCAGGCATTTAAAGCCATTTATAGGGCATTTCTGCACAGCTTTGGAGAAAATTTCCCAAATTAAAACGCAATAGCTCAAAATGATATAAACAAAGAGGCATACAATTAATCTCTGGAAGACAATAAGCAGGTCTATCGTCAGATCATTTAGCCACAAAGCTCAGCTTTATGCATCTATAATGTAACTACTCATGTTATTACAGCATTAATAAATTATTAAGCATGTAAAGCATCTGTCTGAGACTCTATACACATAACAA
>NW_015753796.1:0-504 GCF_001515625.1 Sinocyclocheilus rhinocerous
CGGGCTGGTGACTGCAGTGACTGTGATGAATCCCTGACAGTATCAAGCCACATTAGCACTTATTAGCACTCCACAATCTCTAGGCTAGAGCTATATCTATATTTGATTAATTATCCAAATCTACTATAATTAGTGATTATGTGCACTGTCATTGTCCATAACAACCTGAAATATGATTAATTTAACTGAAATATGGGTTTAATTTTTCTGTCCAAATTAATATTTTGGGGACTGCATACAATGCATAAGGCAAGTTAAGAAACAACTGTAAGTTTTGTTTTATTCTTCATATTCATTCATTTTTAATGTAATTATTAAATTACATTAACAATAAAGCTGACTGAATTCCAATTAAATAAATAAATAAATAGGCTGAGGGTTACTCAGTAGACCGTTTAAATAAATAAAACCTAAAAACATGGTTATTGTAGTTAAATAATGGCAACCAAAAATGACAAACTTGGTTCAAATACCATCGTTTAACTACGATATTTGTGTGGTTAT
>NW_015753797.1:0-504 GCF_001515625.1 Sinocyclocheilus rhinocerous
TAATAAAAATGAAACACAACAAGTGAAAAAAAAAACGTAAAATTAAAAATATAAAAATGAAAACTAATTCAAAATACTAATAAAAACTATAATAGCATCTCAATTATACTAAAATAACTGCATACTGCAATATACACAATATAGCAATTTGTATAATTGCCATGCCATCATTCGCCATACTGCCCAGCCTTAAATAATAATAAATACTATATTTTTGGACATTCTCAGTAGAGACAAAAATTCCTAAAGGAATAATTTAAGCAAAAATGTAAATGGTAACATTTCAAAAAAATTTAATGATTCCTTAAAGGAATAGTGTTAAAAAATGTAAATAAATAAATGCACTGCCAATTATTCATCCTCATGTCATTTTAAACCCATATGATGAGTAAATGATGACAGTTATTTCTGAGGGTCGGCTCTCCCTTTAAGATAAACTGGAGGTGTAAATCAGGACGGAAAAATCTCTAATTCATCAGTTTGATGAGGTAAGCACAATAACAG
>NW_015753798.1:0-504 GCF_001515625.1 Sinocyclocheilus rhinocerous
AGCTTATACATGTTATGGCTTTCTAAAAATATATAGAATATGTAAATGTAGCTATATACTATATATAGTCAGTTGTTAAAGCAACCTGCCATTAAAACAGTGTTTTCAACAAAACAATTATGAAACAAATTAATTCATGCTCTAAAACTGCAAAAAAAATAAAAAAATAAATTAACTGTAGCATTCATACAATTAATCTGGAGTGGAAAGATCTCAAACCCTTACGTGACAGTTTCACCATCCATCCCAATTAGCCAGAAGATACTTTCACAGCTTATGAAATTTCTTTCACATTCTTTTACATTTAATTATGCAAAGTACTTTTGTTACATGCCACTGTAAAAAAAAAGTTTTAATTGCTTAACTGTAAGTTATCTCACTATCATACTATGTATATAGAGTGAAATGATATGCACTTTAACATTATTATTAACAGTAATTTATTGAAATATTAGTACAGTTTTCTATTTTAAAGGGGTCATATGATGCGATTTCAAGTTTTCC
>NW_015753799.1:0-504 GCF_001515625.1 Sinocyclocheilus rhinocerous
TACAGACGACAACATTGTCAAAATCCCATTCACATGAATCCGAGAAAATGACTAAAAATGCTGTAGTATTCACGCCAGGCCAGTAGGTGGCGATGTCACAAAGAAAGACTACGCGTCTGCGCACATAGCTATAGACTGAACACGTAATACGCTGTGCATGATGTCACCGTTTTCACAAATGTGCGTTTTTGTAGTTTACACGGAGAAGATAACGGTATGGTTTTCAAAAACATGCACTTTGAAACCCCTTTTCAAATGTTTGCGTGTTAATGCTCCCAAAACGCAATTGTTGTCTAAATGAATGGCCAAAACGCATAAAAGGTTTTCAGTTTTTATTTGAAAACGGTGTCGTGTGAACGCCCCTAAGGCTAAGAGAAAGCTAAAAAGTTAAAAAAAAAAAAAATGTATGATATGACTCAACAAAAATCACGCTCATTCATAATGTCTGTATTTAATTTTTCTCTTTCTTCTTCAGGTCACTATGATAGATAAAAGTGCAGCTGA
>NW_015753800.1:0-504 GCF_001515625.1 Sinocyclocheilus rhinocerous
AAATCTGTCATGTAATGCATCAGTCACACTTCAAAACACAGATTCACAAGCACACACATTCAGACAGCACGATGACAAAGACTGGAGGTATTTCAAACTGGCAATGGATGTATAGCCTGAATCTATTTACAGAGAGAAATAGAGCACAATATGCTTAACCTTTTGGGAGGAAAAAATCATATTTCCACTGTTCAAACTATTTAGTTCTGGATTTTCTCAGCTGTGAAGGGTATGGAGGATCACTTTTTTGAGTTTTCATATAGAGAGCTTGGAAATGTCAGCTTGTTTGTGTACAAAGCCACATATGCACTGGATGTGTCCATGTGTTAGCTGAAATATAAGACCATCTGGTGATCACAAGACGCAACCTCTCTGATCTGACGCCTACAGACTCGAGCCACAGAACAATGTGTCAAGAAATCATAATTTTTCACGCCCCGGCTTTGAAAATAAATAATGGTGGCACTAACAGTAGAAATTCCTCACAGAGCTGCACTTGACACA
>NW_015753801.1:0-504 GCF_001515625.1 Sinocyclocheilus rhinocerous
CATGTATATGTGTTCAGAGAAAACACTGAAACATTTGTTTGATGTTTTATAGATTTCATCATCAAAGCAGAGAGAACTTGAACTTGTTTAGGCAACTTGAAGCAAACAGTCTGATAAAGATACGCTTTTACTAACTGCGTACTAGTGAACATTTACTAAGGCATCAGGGACAGTAAACTGTGAAACAAACCAACAGAACTGATTCAACAAACACCATTAAACAGCACAAACCTAAATGGCTGAACAAACACACAAATATACAACACAACAGAGTGCATTTCTCTTTCACAAGCAGCACTAACTTTCTCTTCCTCTCTCAAACTCATCTTTCACTCATATAACATGGAACTGGATTTGAAACTCAGAGCAACAATAAAATACATAAATCAAGGAACACTAAAACACTTGATCATTTACATCATATAATAGCAATTATTATCAACTGAAATACATAGAGAGAAAAAAATACTCACAGAGCACAAGAGGAAGTTGACTGAGCGCCA
The DNA here is from genome assembly GCF_001515625.1 of Sinocyclocheilus rhinocerous. NCBI lineage: Eukaryota > Metazoa > Chordata > Actinopteri > Cypriniformes > Cyprinidae > Sinocyclocheilus > Sinocyclocheilus rhinocerous. The sequence goes on from NW_015753801.1 coordinate 504, forward strand.
T
>NW_015753802.1:0-504 GCF_001515625.1 Sinocyclocheilus rhinocerous
ATTAGTTAATATTAGTTTAGTTTATAATTTATAAATATTAATTATTTTAAAAGCAAATATATTTAATAATAATTATTATTCTCTCCTTTCTAATTTATTTAATCCTTTTATAGGAACTGGCCCAAACATCACCCGCAATGCCATTGTAAACTGTACTGAGCTGGTGACCTATGACCTTATCAAAGACGCACTTCTAAAATCATCACTAATGAATGGTAAGATGAGACTGCAGAAAAAACAATTGCAAACTTAAGTGTCAGACTGTGACAAATTTATAGTTGTTTTTCTTCACAGATGACCTTCCCTGCCATTTCACATCTGCATTTGGAGCTGGTTTCTGCACTACAGTTATTGCTTCTCCTATTGATGTTGTGAAGACAAGATACATGAACTCCGCCCAGGGCCAGTACAGCGGTGCCCTCAACTGTGCTGTAGCCATGCTGACTAAAGAGGGACCAAAGGCTTTTTACAAGGGGTCAGTTCTCTTAACCCACTATATCTTTA
>NW_015753803.1:0-504 GCF_001515625.1 Sinocyclocheilus rhinocerous
AACAACATAAAAAACTTGATTTTCACTACAGGGGGACTTTAAGAATTTCCATGGCAGTAATATTATTGTCGTGCTGAATTCTACTTTCAGTACAATTGCTGTTTACTTAGAAAAGAGCTTTTGCTGTTTTTCACAGGTTATTCCTAAAGACTATAAAACTATGGCTGCTCTTGCTAAAGCGATTGAAAAGAATGTGCTTTTTGCTCATCTTGATGACAATGAAAGAAGGTGACACATTTTGAGGTTTTGATAATTAGATTGAAATATTCAGTGTAACTTATATAGTCTTTCATTTATTGGAAACAACTGATTTTAATCTTCACAGTGACATATTTGACGCCATGTTCCCAGTCACCTACATTGCAGGAGAGACCGTCATTCAACAAGGTAAGGCTTCTTTTTAGGAGAAGCTGAATGTGTAAAAATGGGAAAAATAATTTGACTAATGTATCTTATTTTTCATTTCAGGGGATGAGGGTGACAATTTTTATGTTATTGACCAAG
>NW_015753804.1:0-504 GCF_001515625.1 Sinocyclocheilus rhinocerous
CTCTCTCTCTCTCTCGCACAAACACTCAGAGCGTGGCAGGCTTTGATGCTGATGAATAATACATGTAAAAGGGTCCTGTCCTCATTTCTGACGCTGTCTCCATTTCACCAGTACACTCTGTGAACTCCACATGACTGTGATACGTCAGCACTTAAATATATTATCCTATGATTAAGTCTACATTACTTAGCAGAATAGTTGCTTATTGTATATCATAATTATGATGAGTTGCTTTACAATATTGGTGTTTAAGTTGCTCAGTCGTGTTATGCTTTGTGTATATATATATATTTTTTAGGCTCCACCCCTCTGGACTTATTCAAGTTTTACGTGGAGGATCTGAAAGCTCGTTATCATGATGAGAAGAGAATCATTAAAGACATCCTGAAGGTGAGCGAGAGACTGTGACGGTCAGTGTTTCACATCAGATCAGTGCTGAAGCCCTTGATGAAATGTGTGTGTGTGTGTTTGTGCAGGATAAGGGCTTACTGGTGGAGATCAACA
>NW_015753805.1:0-504 GCF_001515625.1 Sinocyclocheilus rhinocerous
TGATCTCAGAAAAGCCAACAATATAACTTTTTTTTTTTTTAATTAAAATTAATTATTATTTTATTTGGCATTTTATTTATTATTGTAATTTAAAAAAATAAAATGTATTATTATTTTAACACTGGCAATGCAGTGTTTGCATGTCATTTTAAAAAATGAAGCAGTTCTACAACAGAAATATGACAAAGGCACAAAAGAAATTAGGGAGCCCTGCACATGACATGCAGAAAATATATTTATTTATTTATTTATTTAGGCCATGAATTAAGAATTCATTCTCTCTTTTTAATTAAATGGTCCCCCTCGGTGGGGCCCCAATCAGCCCGAGCTCATATGTACGTGCATACCCTGCATACCCAGATGCTATGATACTTAATGACATTGATGTTTTTTTCTGTGTTAGATCCTCCAAAGAGTGCCTCAGCGTTTATCAGTCCATCTGGTGAAATAGTGGAAGGTGATTCAGTGACTCTGAGCTGCAGCAGTGATTCAAACCCTCCTGCA
>NW_015753806.1:0-504 GCF_001515625.1 Sinocyclocheilus rhinocerous
ATTTTCCTATCCTAACAAACCATACATCAATGGAAAGCTTATTTAGATGATGTATAAATCTTAATTTCGAAAATGACTGGTTTTGTAGTCCAGGGTCACATATGTACAGAAGGTTATACACGTCTGAAGACATTATTACATTTTTGTGTTTTAATATAAAGCCATGTGACTTAATAATGAGATACAAACTAAATACTTAGTGCATACGTGAGAAAGTAACAAGTTATAATGTTTAAATGGTTTACCTGCAGGGACAAATGGATTCTCTTTGACTTTTCTGATAAACTTGGATTCATTGTCTTCGTATTCCATGGCAGTCATCTTGGCTAAAAGGCAATATTGAATAAAGATTACATGTCATAAATTAAACGACACAGTGCCATTCTCTGAAACTTTTTACACTAGATAAGCGTAACTAATACATTCTCTATCACACTTGTATTTTGTGTTGTTACAGGTTTATAAGTTGCCACGTCAAATAATCAATAAATGGCCTAATATCAG
>NW_015753807.1:0-504 GCF_001515625.1 Sinocyclocheilus rhinocerous
CACTGAAGACTGGAGTAATGGCTTCTGAAAATTCAGCTTTGTCATTACAGGAATACATTACATTTTTAAATATATTAAAATAGAAAATTTTTATTTTTAAACTGCATGTTAATTCTATCCAATTAAATATTTTTGAGCTGAGAAAAAAACGCAACTTTAGAGATTTATAGATTATTCATTTTTATGACTTTTCCTAGCCTGGAATCATAAAATTCCCAGGTTTTGTATGACAATTATCTCAAAAACACAGAAGTCTTCTAACCGACGCCTTTAAATAAAAGCATTAATAAAGTGTTATTGCTATACCTGGTCTTCCCTCTCAAACCCAGGGGCTTTCCCATAACCCCCCTCTCCTCCTGGACTGGCGTCAAGACTGGAGGACTCCTCAAAAAGAACCCTTCCCAGCAGCCCTTCCTCTGTGGCGGCACTCAGCCCACTCTGATTGAAGTCTTCTAAGAAAGCAGAGCAGGAAGTTTCTAGAGGAGGTGAACTGCATTGTGCGGC
>NW_015753808.1:0-504 GCF_001515625.1 Sinocyclocheilus rhinocerous
TCTGATATCGTGACAGCCCTCGTCCAAACACACAGAAGCTCAACACACCAATCTACAGATCTGCTCATATACAGCTAAAACAGCACAGCACAATACATTACCAACTGTGGTTGTCTCTTGCGTGAGAGTTACACAGGCCAAGACATCTGAAATAAATTATAATGAAGACAAATGAATTAACAACATAAATAAGGCTTCCTGAACTTTTACTTACAGGGATTATTCACACTAGTGATGACATTCTTTTGAACCAATTCACAGAATCGGACCGAAACGTCTGAAACTGTTTGTTTTGTTGAAGTTACTCATTCAAAACTCAGATGGGGCTGGCAGTCACTCTGACTCAAAATGAGCAAATATCCAGGAGCATATCCGACATTTTGACAGCACTGTAAACCCAAATACGCTGGCAAAACTAAAGAAATGGTGATAATCAGCTGCATATAAAATTTTATGTCCAGAAATTCAAGGTTTAAGTAAGCAGAACTAAATGCTAACTTGCTA
>NW_015753809.1:0-504 GCF_001515625.1 Sinocyclocheilus rhinocerous
TTCAAGGCTCATCAGACTGATTCAAACCTGTCGTCCTGTAAGATTCTCGGCTGCTGTCTGGATAACTAACGGACGAGGTCAGACATGTTTGACATTCACAGCAGAGCGGCGAAAACTAAATTAGATCACATTAGCTGAGATTTCTACTACAGCCAATTTAGCAAAGTTTCACAGAGATTGCTAATGCAAATATACCCCCTCGACCCCCACCGTCCAGAAGCGCTGAAGATTAAACTGTCGCTTAATCACCGTCCACACAATGGCCCCGCTAATATTCCACGGACATATTAAAAGTTGGGCTGATTGCTTTGTGAAGGAGGAGAAAGGTTTGTTTGCACTGCAGCTGCTTTTTGTTACTCTTTCATAGCTTACGCTATTTTTTTCCTGCTTCATCGTTAGAAATGTAAAGAGCGTCGCGCAGATACGTTTTTCTGATTGAGCGACCGCCAGTGGAGAGAAACTAGGTGCGTTTCCATTACAGATTTGCGCAAAACTTTGGCGATA
>NW_015753810.1:0-504 GCF_001515625.1 Sinocyclocheilus rhinocerous
TTTTTTTTAATTAAAACGTGTCTAATGTCTATTACACTACTGTCGATCCAAACAGTGGGACTCGCCGTGCGACTGTCACATGAGCGTACGCGTCATCACTGTAATGGCAGCTTCCTTTGCACGCTAACACAAGGAACAGCAGAGTTTTACCAATAGTTTACATCTCAAGGCTCGCTTCTCTAAGGTAACTGGTGAATTGTTTGATGTCAGTCGTTCGCTATATGTGCTCCATGCTCAGGAAACAGCAGTGGGTTGTGCAGCGTGAGAGCAGCGCGAGTGTTATTGTTGTTGTCACTTGCATAACACGCATGAGTTTTGATAAATGGAGAAGCGTCGGCGCGGATCACACAATCTCTCTCCTTTGATAAGAAAGAAGATATGTAATAACACAAGTACAAATAAATAAAAACAAGTGTGTTTGCAGATTATTATCATTAATGTTTTGGAAAGCATTCCATTTGGATGAACGATACGGAGACTGCCACACCTACCACGGACAAAACA
>NW_015753811.1:0-504 GCF_001515625.1 Sinocyclocheilus rhinocerous
AGCACGTGAACAATGTTTGAAAGCGGTTTAAAATAAATGCTCGGGCTTAAAAAATGCAGTAGATATTAAAATGTTATGTACTCCTCTTAACACTTACGTGCAAAACCTGTCCTGCTTCCGTTTTCTCCTTCAGGGAATCCCTCGGGGTTTCAGGAATCATACAGGTGCAAAAGTCTTCATCCTCAGGGTGAAAATACTTCTGATCAGGTTTGAAATGCCAGGTATGCTTTACTAACACATCAAACAAGAAACAACGTTATGTTGTGCGACAAAGAGAAACACTGTTTCAGGTCACTGAACATAGCCATCAGTCTTTTGAGTTGTAAGCAAATTGAAATGTCACCTGACACAGGTGAGAAAAGCCACGCCCCCGAGTAGTTCACACGCTCCTCCTACTCACCTTTATAGCTCGTATGCGTGACTTCAAGCACGGATATTTATTTACAGAAATGAAATATAATATTGTTATTTTTGTAAGAAGAGAAAAAAGAGACAATGAAAAAA
>NW_015753812.1:0-504 GCF_001515625.1 Sinocyclocheilus rhinocerous
CAGATTATGAGACTGACGCGCTGCCTACTGCGCCAACGAGGCTGTCGATTTATTATTATTAAAGCAAAACACTCACAAGTACATTATCATTCTGGCTGACAATTATTGTCTTGTTATGGCCAACAACCAATAAACTAAAATTGTAAACTATTTTGCCTAAATCAATCAATCAAATCAATCAACAAACACTACAGTCTTAAATTGATTTAAATTTGCTAAAGATCCCATTTAATTGTGCTGTCAAATTACATTAAATTATTAGTGTTTTTAACTCTCAGTGTTAAATGATAGCAGGGTAATCTAAACATATACTGAATCCAGCACATCACTCATTCCTGAATGAATAAGTGATTTTGAATGAATCAGTTGAGTGAATGATTCAATGACTCACTCATAAAGCCAGCCATTTGATTTGTTTCTGAATGAATCAGCTGAGTGAATAATTCAATTAATCACACATAAAAAAAAACGTTTTAGTTAATTGCAATAGAATTACAATAAAAT
>NW_015753813.1:0-504 GCF_001515625.1 Sinocyclocheilus rhinocerous
AATGCGGTCCTGAAACTGCAGCCTCCGCTATATTATCCAATTCAGCAAGTGGCGCTTTTACAAAAGAATAGGGTCCTAGAACTGCGGTCCTAGAACTGCGGTCCTGAATTCAGCAGCGGGCTTATACAACATGTTTCGTCAGAGGAAGCAACGTATTACTGATCAGTGCCCTAAAGGAGCCGTTCACAGAGGAACACACACTGCACTACGAGATGAGTGAGGAGTGAGTCATTACCTGCCAATATCTGCACAGCTACTGAAAACACTCACATATGTAAGCGTAGGTAAACGTAGTATCACATACTTTCCAGAAACCAGATTTAAATGCTTTTTTTCAACATCCAGATTTTTATTTTTGTGAGCAACTATCTCTTTAAGAACTGTCTAAATCAATAACTAGGCCGTCAGGTCATTTAACAAGCAAAGCACTACACTGATGAGCATTAGATAAAACCTGCAGACTTACTACTTTCCATCGTTCCTTCACCAGAATGCCCGTGGACA
>NW_015753814.1:0-504 GCF_001515625.1 Sinocyclocheilus rhinocerous
ATAATAATATCTTGATTTTCCCTCACTATATCATTTTAAGATATTATTATAGTTAACTAAAACTAAAACAAACAAACAAATAAATAAATAAATGCATTACCTGAAATAAAATAAATATTAACTGATTAACTGACCAAAACACAAAACAATTGCTAAAATCTTACCTAAATTTAAATTTTAAATAAAAACAAAATATTCAAAATCTAAAAAATGATAAGAGTATAAGAATATATACAGTATAAGAATATATATATATATACACACACTGACCAAGATGGCAGCGCGTACACATCGCGAGGCTTAGCGTCTCTCCAGTTTTTGCAATTTTGCAGTATTTTTCCTGCTCATCTCAGGCCTGTTCGCACTGAACAGCTTTGACTTAACATCTTACACCCGACAGGAACTTTTGGATATTGGTGTGCACTTTTCCAACAGTTTTTATCACCAATCCTCGACTCATCCCTGAGATCTCCAGAACACCAGAGGCTACGCACTCTACCCGGC
>NW_015753815.1:0-504 GCF_001515625.1 Sinocyclocheilus rhinocerous
CTTCTTTTGTGTGTTATTTTTACATTATTAATCATATTGCTAATCGGTCTAAGAAACTGCATTGCCATGTGTATTCTTCAAAACTAAGAAATGACAGTTCTATGAAGAATTATCAGAATTTTTTTAAACAAAAAGTTTTAACAAAGTATTGATATCCCCGTCTTCTGTAATCTCATAACCTCAAATATCAATAGTGGAATTTGCTTGAATTATTGTTTTACTTCTTGCTTATTAAAGCTTTTGTATATGCAATGAACTTCACTGAAAGAACAGCAGCACTTACCTGTCCATGTCTGTCTTCCAGTCACTGTGAGAAAAAAAAAACAGATGTTGCTTTTAAAAGGGATCCGGTGATATGAAGGCTAGTTGTATTTCCAGAGAGCATGTGCACACGTGTGAAAGTGCGGTTGATGCTGTGTGAGAGTTTATCTGCAGCTCAGGTGCAGTTTTAGGGTTGGGTTTGACTCAAACTACCACACTACTTCCTTCTCTGGGACTTTAACC
>NW_015753816.1:0-504 GCF_001515625.1 Sinocyclocheilus rhinocerous
TGTTGACACTAAGGAGGATTTCCTGCTCTCTGTAAACCAAAGTCCCAAAAAAACTGTGGCCAACTTGGCCAAGCCCCTTGGTTCCATCTCACCAATTCTCAACCGTAGACTGAACCTTCAGTCCCCACTCAAACCCCAGCCCAAAGAATCACCAAAGGCGCCAACTCTCAAGGCTGCTGAACCTTCTGAACCACCACAGAGACCAACGGTACCCCCTCCTCCACCACCTGCACGCCCTCCTGTCCCTCCCAGGCCCCATATAAAAGTCACATCTGCCTCCTCAGAAACCCAGAGCCTGTTTGAAGGTAACGAACCTGTGGTGGAAAAAAGTCCAGAGAAAACGCAACCCACTGCTGGCAATGGTGACAAACCAGTAGAGAAAATCCCTGTTAAGTCACTAGAGCCGAAGCCTGTGAGCAAGCACCCAGAGCCTGCAGAGGAAATCCCAAATATTCCAGCCACAAACAAGCAAGATTCAGCCAAAGACAAGATATCCGAGAGCTC
>NW_015753817.1:0-504 GCF_001515625.1 Sinocyclocheilus rhinocerous
GAATGGACCACTGAATCATTGACTCAAATGATTAATTCAAAAACGTGAATCATTCCGTAAACACCGCTGTGTTGCTCAGAGATGCAAGAATGTTCTGCTGTGATCTTTGGAACTATTTTCGTTAACCAAATCGAGCAAAAACACTGACAATATTGTACTAAAATGTATATTAACTAGGCTACTTGTTTGAACTCCTTTATAAAATTCATTGTCAAATTTGCAGTCATGGTTTTCAAGGAAAACTGCACTTGGTCGTGTCCTGTTTCTTAACTAGGCAATATGTTATAAATATAAAAACTACATTTTTCCCACAGTATGTTTATCCTGTGTGCATTTGTGTTCATTTATTTTCTCTCTCACCTGCAGGCTGCGCGAGCCTCAACTGGCGCGACCTTGTTGCTGTCAATACAAACCGCCATTTACACCAAAAGTAATAAAATCAGAAAAGTTCTCGCTGAAAGTTCAGTGCTTCCCTAATTAGATGATTTAATCATATTACTTGTC
>NW_015753818.1:0-504 GCF_001515625.1 Sinocyclocheilus rhinocerous
GCAAAGCCAAAACAGGCCAGAGCTCCAAGGCACTTGGAAAAGAGTTAACAGAGTCCAATGAAAACTGAGCTGAATACACACAATCTCTCCCTCTTCATCGTTCTCTCCCCCAACAACTGAACAATCCGTGTCTCCGGCTGCTTTCCGCACTCCTTAATAAGACGAGCCCCTCAACCCCCCTCGCTTACCCACAAGTCAACAGAACTCCCAGTGTGGCTCTGGGGAGCGAGAGGCCAGTCTGAGGTACAATAAAGAAATTTATACACACTTCCCCCATGTGTGTACTCGTTCTATCGCTCTCTTCACCTTGAGGTGAAACGTTCTGTGAAATTCTTACCCTTCTCTCAGGCTTGCACCAAACCTGGTCTTGTTAGCCTTCATTTTCAGCAGCCCAAAATAAACTATGGAGTAAACAGACAGGTGAAATTAAAGAAAGCAAGTGTAAGGCCTGACTCCTCTGAGGCCCCAGTGGCTTCAAACCCAAGGACTGGTGTTTCAAAATGG
>NW_015753819.1:0-505 GCF_001515625.1 Sinocyclocheilus rhinocerous
AAAAAAAAAAAAAAAAAAGGCTATGTAAAGACTTTAACCTTTTTAGATGAGAGCCCACATTCTGACTGCCTGCTTCATCATGTGAAAGTTATGCAAAACATCCACGAAATATATCTTCTTTCCCCTCAATCATCCAATTAGAGGCATCACAGAGTCACGGCCATGTCACAATGCATCGCTTTAAAGTATTGTTTTCTTTTCCCCTTCCCAAACTGTGGAATATCGGAAATGCATCAAACATCATCCCACTGGTTGTATTTTTTGAATGAATCATTTCTTTGACTCAGCACAGTGAATCACAGGTGTGCACTTCCCCACACGTCTGCCTTCCCAAGGTTTCTTCTCCATTATATGTAGGCCATACATCAGATCACGGTTTGGAAGAGCTTTTCCAACCACATGCTTGTCCTGCGAATAAATCTCAATGGATGGACCTGTGTTTTCCCCACTCAGATAATAAAATAGCAGTATTTTTGAATACTACTTGACTCACTTTGCAAAATTT
>NW_015753820.1:0-504 GCF_001515625.1 Sinocyclocheilus rhinocerous
TAATGTTCTTTTTAGCAACATCATATGACCCCTTTAATGTTTAGACTGTTAAAATGAATAATCACTATGATCTCTATATGTGCATAAATCATTTGATCCGAGCTTCAAATCACAACCTGGCCATTTCTGTCTGAAAACAAACAGTATCATCTTTATATTCACAACGACGGCTGGCAAATTAGATGGAAAGTAAATTGACTTGTTCATAATACTAAAAATGTGCACTCAGTAAAGATCAAAAGCACTTATGAAGTGGATTCAAATCAAATGAAATCAATATGACCCTGATTAAGATAAAACCCTCTGATGAATAATATGATTAACCATAATTGATCAACTTCTCTAATAATTAGAAATTATTTTTGAATATGCATTTCATCTATTAAAGTGATGAAGGCTTTTGTAAACAACTGGCTGATTTACATAATTCATTGATTTTAAAACCACTAACTTGATTGAAGAGACTTTTGCCTTCTGAATGAAGCTCCAAACTGCAGAACAAAC
>NW_015753821.1:0-505 GCF_001515625.1 Sinocyclocheilus rhinocerous
AAAAAAAAAAAGATTAAAAAATGAATACAAATGAGGAAAAAACTTGCAAATGTGGAATAAAAATATATTAAATTAAATACAAATTAATAAAATGAAAATAAAAAGCAATAATAAAACTGTATAAACATATATTCGCCATCGAATGTTACATTTTGCCTTAGAATGTTACATTTCTGCTATTTTGGAATGTTACAATCTAAAAAAATCTAACACACATGAAAAGAACTTGCAAAAACGGAATGAAAAATTATTAAATTAAATAAAAATTACTAAAAACTATATAGACCTAGAAAAAAAAAAAAGACAAAAACACGTACTAAAACTTGAATTAAAAAAAATTATAATAATAAAAAAATATATATCTATAAAGAGCTAAATCAAAATATTACTAACTGTAATAATAAAGTATAACAGTACATGAATGCAGCTGAAGTAACGCCGGTCCGCAGGTGGACTTCGACCAGCTGCAGGAGACTCTGACTCAGATGGAGTGGCGCTGCAAAGC
>NW_015753822.1:0-504 GCF_001515625.1 Sinocyclocheilus rhinocerous
CCGGAGCACAGCGGGAAAATGATGTTGTTGTTTCTTCCGAATGAGGTTTCATGCAGGTGTGAGCGGGTCGTGGAGAGATTCGTTTGTCTTGAGGAGTCTGCTTTCTGATATATCACTACTCTATGAAAATATTTACGGCATAAAAGAAGAGATCTCTAGATTAAACTAGATTTGTGTTTCCTAAAGGAAAGACAGTGCTTGCAATGTTTTAAAAGATTAGTGTTAAAGTTTAAGCTATGATTATGCATATAGTAAATTAAGTGTCTTGTTTTCTGTTGGCTGTGTATTAAAAGCAACACATAATACCATTAGTGAAGCATACCAGTTATAGAGATAGTTAAATGGATGCAAGAAAAGACCAGTCAGAATTATTGTGCCAATAGATGTAACAAAAAAGGCCAAATGCAATTTACAGAATCACCCCCCTTTAAAATCACATTTTGTTGCTTTGCAGCCTGGAATGAAGATGGACACAGTTTTTGTTTTATCCAGCTGTATTTACTC
>NW_015753823.1:0-505 GCF_001515625.1 Sinocyclocheilus rhinocerous
AAAAAAAACACTTATTTGCATATTCAACATCATTGAAGAAAGATGAGAAGAAACCAAATGTACAGTTAATTTATTGCATGTATCATACTTTATGGGTTTGAAAGTGTGGAAGTGTGGGTGAAATTTGAGTACTTGGAAGGCAAGATTGTCAATGAAAAACAACTTAAATGACACCCTGTTCCTATAAAGCTGTCTTATGGCTTCAGAAAGAAATTGAGTTTAGAAAGTATAGCACATTTATGGTGAAGAAAATATGCATCTAAATTCACCCTATTTTTTTCTTCTTTTCTTCCAATTTTTACACACCAGCTGGCGAGGACTCTATAGTAACCCAGGAGGGAATGTCTGGACGAGGAGCCACACAGGATGAGAACGAGGAGGTGATGCTGGCTCTCCTCATTCACGAGAAGAGGAGCGGAGTTGGTCCAGGAGGTGCTGTCGTCTCCAGACCGACCGTTCCAGCGGCTAACGCCAGCGACTCTGACAGCGATACCAGTGAATCGGA
>NW_015753824.1:0-505 GCF_001515625.1 Sinocyclocheilus rhinocerous
AAAAAACATGTATTTATTTATTTTTATTTATTTATTTTTTCTCCAGTTCTTAAAGTTAATGCAAGGCCAATTTCATACAAGAGTATAAGAGTTGCGATACATTTGTTAGTAGTTGGATATTGGATATTTTAATAGCATCTGTGATTTTGAAGAAAATGCAAATTTAAGTTGTGAAATTGTATTAATTTATACAAATTAGATCCATTTTAATTGCATGTTTCAGGTAATCAGTTACAAAAAACACTGATTCAGTGATTTGTTTGCATGATCACACAGAAATGTTCACAGAAATGTCTGCATATTATTCTGTTTTAGTAAAATATATTTGAAGATAAACATGTCTGTTTATTACATTTATTATGTATGTTTGTTATAAATGTACACTGCATTTTTTGTTATTAAAATAAAAAACTTCACACTCTGCAAAAACTAAAAAGGGTTTTGTAAGAATGATTACAATGATGGTTCCTTTGAGAAAAAAAAAAAAAAAATCTCTCTCTCTCTA
>NW_015753825.1:0-505 GCF_001515625.1 Sinocyclocheilus rhinocerous
TCAGTCTTTTCCTAAAGTGAGAGAGATGTGTTAGTTTTCAAACAGATTTCATATTCAATAATGACCTACCGTCAGGAAAAAAGAGAAATACAATCGCAAGTTTTTAGTGATTTTACCGTCAGATAAAAGCTGATAGCTATTTTATTTGCATTAGACTTTGCTTTTAGACAGGACGTGATACTGATTTAACTTTCAGATTAGTTTATTATCAGATGGCGCCTGTTAATCATACATCAACTCCTTTATAAACACCTGTTGTTTATCTAGGTGTGTTTATCGTGACCGCTAATATATGCCACTGATGTTCCAGCAAACCTACCCTGTATGTTCCTGGTGAGTTGATATAATGGGTAATAAACGGACAAATACAGCAGACCATAGAGAGATGCTGAGCGATAGCGTTGCTATTAGCAACTGCAGGCTAACTGACGTGCGCGCGCTGATATGGCGATGCGTTTTGAAATCTCACCCATTCGTTTGCTTTGGAGTTGAAAGTATAGAGCGC
>NW_015753826.1:0-505 GCF_001515625.1 Sinocyclocheilus rhinocerous
ATAATTTTAAAAATATATAATAATTCTGTGTTTAAATTGTTCTGGATTTCATGGTTACATTTTTAATTGTTAATAGTCAAATTTTTAATTTTAATTAAATCAAAAAGCAAGTCTAATCAATTGAATTCATTAAATTATTATCATTGATAATAAGCCCTATTAATTTTTTTCTTTATTATTGAATAATTTATTTATTTTTTTGTATTTATTTATTTTTGCCTGTTTTTATTTTTCTGGATTTAATACAAATTTATTATCAAATACGGTGGTAATCGAATAAAGGCATAAAACATTAAAAATGTTTTTAAAAAAAATTAACCACATGAAAATATATATATATATTTTTTCAGGTAAATAAAATGCTCAAGTTGGTAAATCGTGATATTCCTTAAAGTAATAATAACAAAATTATTTAAACTTATATTTTTAAGAACAGTCTACTGTGCAGCAGTAATATATTTCTGTCACAGCTTCTTGAAGTCAAACCTAACTTTTATTTTAACGG
>NW_015753827.1:0-505 GCF_001515625.1 Sinocyclocheilus rhinocerous
ATATGATTTATAATTTAAACTTGTAACTTGTTTCATTTCAAATATGCTAAATTTTGATGCCCAAATTAGTTTTCGTTCCAGGAAAATACTATATAAATTATATAATTTTTAAATTTAAATTGATGTCCAATTTTGATTGTTAAATTAGTTTTTGTTCTGGAAAAATGCTATAAAAATTATATAATTTATCATTTAAATTGATATGTTCAGTTTTGATGCCCAAATTAGTTTTTGTTCCAGAAAAACACTATAAAAATGAAACCATTCATAATTTAAATGTTGCATGTTCAATATTAATGCTAAAGTTGTTTTTGCTCCAGAAAAACACTGTAAAAAGGATGCAATTTAGCTATTATTTAAAGAATATTGTTCCCTTATCGTTCCCTTCGTTTTGTTAGTAACTTCATTTTAACTAGCCGTAGCTGAAGCACTTTAACTTCTGATATAGTGTCAGGCTCCTTTATATCTCGTTGTCTCTTTAGATCATATCAGGACAGTTTCTGAC
>NW_015753828.1:0-505 GCF_001515625.1 Sinocyclocheilus rhinocerous
AAACCTGTGTGTGTGTGCGTGTGTGTGTGAACTATGAAGTTGCAGTTGTGGGTAATGGTCTCAATTACAAGAAATAATTGAGTTAAAAAAAATCATTGTGACTATTTTTCACAAATCCAACTTCATATCTCACAATCTGTCTTATTTTTTTTCTTTCACTTTTTACAATCTTTCATAGAGGAAGAATTTTAACCAGAAAGAAACAAAATATTGTCTAAATTTGTTGTCAAAAACACAAACTAAACAAAATGAACACTACCACAGCATCCAAAACTGGACATTGCAGAAGCGTTTGCCATTAATGTACGAATCTAGCCATGGTTTGTTATATTGGACTATTTTGCACTTTGTATGACGTTTGTTGAAAATCTTCCAACCATATATGACATGTAAGAAGACACGTCAACCACATGCATGAATCCCCTCATATTCAGCAGCTAATAAAACCGGACCAATGAGAAAGCAGAGAAGTGTTTCTCGCTCGCCTGATTAGCTCTCCGCTGTA
>NW_015753829.1:0-505 GCF_001515625.1 Sinocyclocheilus rhinocerous
TACGCCACCTTGCACACCCTCCCTCACCAAAGCCACAGTTCAAATGAGTCCAACACCCAAATACAAACCAAACCCAAACGAAAACGGAAAAAAGCCACCAGCATTGTCAAGAAAAGGCAAGTAAGGAATATGAAATAAAAAAAGAGAAACAAGTATATCAATTTATAACAGCATTAATGAGTGAATGAATACATAGGATAAAACTAGAAGTTCAAAAGGATGCTTGTAACTATTTCAGATTAAAAAAAAAAATGAAATTAAGAAATCAAAACGAGCTCTTTGGAGACAGAAAAGCAGACAGAACTGCTGAGCCCAGTTTTGTTGTTGCCTTCCTTGGTCCTCGTATTGACGTGCTGTAACTTCAATAGAAGTACATTGGTCATTTGTTTAAAAAAAAAAATGGGCCGGGACCAGATCAGTTGTGATGACACTAGTATTGATTTGATAATAGTGTAGCTGGACAAGAGGAATTGATAGGCAATGCAGAGTTTAAATAAAAAAATGG
>NW_015753830.1:0-505 GCF_001515625.1 Sinocyclocheilus rhinocerous
GTCCATTTGCTCTGATGTCATTTATATTCTAGTATCCCCCTAAACAATGACAATATAACTTTTAGTCAGTTTACTGTACATTCACAGTTGTTCTATTTTTGGAAAATGGACAAAAGATATCAATGGCTTGTCCTGCTCTTTTTTTATTTTTTATTTTATTGCATGCAGGAAAGAGTAGCAGTGTGACAATATTACATTATATCATATCAGCTTGCGTATTGCTACATAGAAAAAGATGAATTCTCAAACATGGCAAACTTGTTTTAATGCTTTGTTTATACATTTGACTCTTTAAACCAACTAGCATTATTTAAAATTTGTGGTGGGATACTGGAGAGGTTTGAGTGGGCATCTCTAAAAGTAGGCCTCTCCCATTTCTCAAAATGTCTATTTCAGGATCTTCTTGACATGGTTATTTGTCATTAGCACACCCTCTTTATTCAAACTGACTTACAGTATGATAAATTGAAAAGCAGCTTTTTCAGAAAAGTCCTTGAGATTAGTT
>NW_015753831.1:0-505 GCF_001515625.1 Sinocyclocheilus rhinocerous
TGAGCACTTATGAGTAGAAACAAGCGTGCAGCACTGTCGTTTCTCTCTCTTCTTCAGACGTCACCATCAGACTCGAGAGCGGCGAAACACTGTCCACTTCCTGCTGTCATGGAGAGACAGACGCGGATCACTTCCTGTCTGCGTCGCTCACCGGAAGACGGGTGTCTTTTAACGAGGCCGCCATCTACGAGCAGAGCGCCAAAGACCAGGAGAAAGGTCGAAGGTCAGACACACACACACACGAAGGTTAAGAGGTCAAGAGCGGCAGCGACCCGAGAACGTCAGCCTGTTGAGAATTAAGTTCATGTTTTACTTCGGTTTTGTTCGATTAACATTTAAATGTCAGTCAGTTTTGTTTGATTAACAGATTTAAACATTGTTCGGTTTTGTTCGATTATGAGATTTAAATGTCAGTCGGTTTGTTTGATTAATATATTGCAATGTCGGTTGGTTTTGTTCTGTTAAGAGATTTAAATGTCAGTTGAATTTTTTTAAAGAGATTTAA
>NW_015753832.1:0-505 GCF_001515625.1 Sinocyclocheilus rhinocerous
AAATGAAAACACAGTTAAAATACTTTGTGTTTTATAATGTTTGCTGCTATTTTTGTTTATTGTATAAATTTATTTTTTTTATTACTGTTGATAGAACTTGCAATAGAACCCAGAGCCTTACTTTTACGTTTCATTGTGTATAGCAAGGTTGTTTTTTGTTTTTATTTCTTGATCTTTATATTTTTTCTTAATTGTATTTCTCTGTGTTATTTGTTACATTTTTTTGTACAAGTTAACATGTACAATTTTAATTGTTATAGTTAAAGAACAAAATTTGCTGAATTTAATTTCTATGATTAGGTGTAGTTAAAGAGCCATATTTGCTGAATTGAACTTTACATTTATTTGTAAAAAAAAATAAATAAATCTTTAATTCTTAAAGAAAAAAATTTGTTAAATTAGATTTGTTATAGTTAAAAAAAATTACAGAATTTATTTGATTTATTGAAGTTTAGTTATAAACAAGCGGCAACCTCCCGCTCTCTCTCGTGAAACCAACACGGAA
>NW_015753833.1:0-505 GCF_001515625.1 Sinocyclocheilus rhinocerous
GAAGGGAGGACAAGTCAAAGAGGGAGCTCACACTGTGGAAATAAATTATGATATTTTCACAACAGGAAAGTTAAGGACAGCTCTCTGTGGTGCTCTTATTACGCTAATGAAATAAATTAGCACTAACAGATTTGACTGCACGCTCCAAGTTTTGATGAAAGGCGCTGTGATGGTGTTGATTGTTTGCCACGGTGGGGAATGTCACCTCAATAAGTTTGGTCAGCCTTGCAGAAAAACAAAAGATCAGGGAGACCATTTCCACAAATAACACAAGTTGGAAAGCGCTAGACAAAGCGCTAAATTTTACACACTCTATTGTCAACTGTTGAAACTGAAGCTTTCCAATCTAAAATACATTTAAGTTGTTAGACTAGAGTGAAGCTAACCTTTTGAAAACTAGTTATCTACACAAACGATACTAACAAAAAGTAGTTGAATACATAAGCTACTTAGGGGGCAATACATTTAAAAAAAGAAGTGCAATTTAGCATACTTTAAAAAAAAA
>NW_015753834.1:0-505 GCF_001515625.1 Sinocyclocheilus rhinocerous
ACCATGTGATGTTCAGCCAAAGGCATAGGTGTGTCACCACCACCAGGCTGTTGTTTGCACAGCAGGAGCGTTTCCTTTGTGAATACAATCAATCACAGGTCAGCGGCAGGAGGGCAATGAAAAGGTGCTGATGGGGAAAGATCCTTAACACTGATCTGTGCTCAATACAGCAGGTTTTACTGGCAGTAGCCAATATGCAGACATGCAGCAAGAGCAATACACATAGCAGAGATGCACTACAGTTTACATGGAAGTGTGAATATTCACCTTTCATGGACAGCTTTGGGTTCGTTTTGAGAATGACTTCAAGAAATACTTGAACTTTCCCATGTAGGTTATATTCAATAAATTGTGTACAAAAGTGAAGTTTAGCCACATCAGTTTCACATCAGGCTCGGACTTTCCATGGACTGACCACGTAATTTGAAGTTACGCAACCAAGCTGCAGAATCTCACCGAAACCCAAGAGTCAAACAACCAATAAATTAACATAAATAAATAAATA
>NW_015753835.1:0-504 GCF_001515625.1 Sinocyclocheilus rhinocerous
TTGGTGAGCATAAGAGACTTCTTTCAAAAACATAAAAAATCTTAAAAAGAGACAACTGTCCCTTTAATGTAAATGTAAAAATGTAAAAAGGATTCAATTATAGAAAATACCATTGGCTCAAGATAAAAAGAAAAGTCAATGAAAATTCCCAACTTTGATGGAAAGTGTCAGAGAGAAACACATCAGCCTCAGCCACGTGTACACATACTTCTTTTTTTAAGGAGCCACAATAATGTAGCATGTTCCCTTTAATATTAACATTCCCCAACACTGTTAGCCCAATTGAGCACTGTTAATTCCTTTCAGAAAAGTTATAATGCAGGTCAATGCCCTGAGCTTTCCATTTAAGATGAAGGCTGAATTAACTTTGAACATATTGCTGGTGGAGTCAGACTCTGGAACGGGGTCCGGCTCAAAATGGAGGCTCAGCAAATGGAGGCACCAAAGCAGCGGCACTCGCCGATTAATCACTGCTAATGAGCTACGGGCCCTGAGGAATACAAG
>NW_015753836.1:0-505 GCF_001515625.1 Sinocyclocheilus rhinocerous
AACTAAGACGACATCTGAAAATGTAATGTTAGTCTGCAAAATAAGATTTTGATTTGAAAACCTCTGAACTAAGAAAAGATTCGTTTCTTACCATTTAAGTGGGCAAACAATTATCGATCACACTAACATATTTTGCTTAATTAGACGTGTAAAATCTCTCTGAAATCACAACTACATATTTACTCTCATACCTTTAAGTAGTTATTTAATAACATCTATAAACTAATGTGAAGTTAGTTATTTTTAAATGATTCGCGCGCGCAGTTTTCTATGGCCGTATGAATTATGATTGTTGTGCTTCCCGCTACACTGAGACCTAATTTAATATATTTTGCTATAACGTTGGACATCTGGTGATTTCACGCTTTTGCACTTTGCTCTTACATTAATCAGTGCTGTATACACTATTGTCAGTCAGTGCGCAATGTGCGGGAATGTAGATTATGAAAATGTTAACACGCACACTACATCAAATGCTGAAAGGAAAAGTAACAAACCGAAAAGA
>NW_015753837.1:0-504 GCF_001515625.1 Sinocyclocheilus rhinocerous
TATAGAAAATTCTAAAGGGTTCACAAACTTTCAAGCTGCACTGTGTATGTATGTATGTGCACGCGTGCACGCGCGCACGCACACACACACACACACACACACTTTTCTTTTTTGGAAATAAATGAATACTTTTATTCAGCAAGAATGTATTAATTAATTAATTAAAAAAACAACAACAGAAAGGACATTCAAATGTTAAAGCATGTTTAAAATAATTCAGTTTTTATTCATCAAAGAATCCTGAAAGTAAACAACATTTATTTGAAATAGAAATATTTGGTAAAATATTAAACTAACCGACCTCAAACTTTTGAAAAATAATGTAAATGTAAAGATTATTATCATCATTATTATTATATCTTTTTTATTTTTGAAATTAAATTATATAACTGACTCAGTATCTGACGGAAAACTCCATCTGATTTAGAATACCCACTTTTCCTGAACCATTAAATTCCCATAAAATCAATTGCCATCCTACTTTTATAGAAAGAAAGAAAGAAA
>NW_015753838.1:0-505 GCF_001515625.1 Sinocyclocheilus rhinocerous
TACACATTACCCTGGTTAGAGCTCTTTCTTCTTGCTAAGCCTTCTATTGGCGTTCACAGAGATGCTCTGACAGCCAGCATTCAGATTCAGCATTGCTTCTCGCAGGGAAGTGTTTGAGATTCACCGCAGCGGCTGATGAGATCTTTCTAACTGAGCACAGGTTAAAGACGCTAGCAAAATGTCTTGTAAAACTAAAGCAGCAGTCAGAAGGCTTTAGAGGAGACGTGTCTGAGTTAGTGTCACGTTTTAATTGTTTTGTTTTCATTGTGCGTCACTTTCGCTGTGAAGGTGTTCGTTTCAAACAGATTTTTCACCAGATTCTGAAGGAAATCAGAGCTCAGATTACTTTGTAACATTGAGTTGAACATAAAACCTCATTCAAGATTTGCTGTTTATTTTGTTGTGTGGATTTATAAATCACATGCTATTTTAGATACTACTATATTAATATATTAAACCAGTTTTTATTTTTATATTTTCTGTTTTCATTTTAATTTTAGTTAAA
>NW_015753839.1:0-505 GCF_001515625.1 Sinocyclocheilus rhinocerous
GAACCCTCACTGAACATTGAGCATATGTGGATGTTGATCAATGAGAAGACATCAAAAGATATACATATAATCTTTGTTTTAGTTTTTTGGTTGCACTAAGTGCGTTTTATATTGAAAAGAGGTTGCACATAGATGTTAAAACATTGCTTTGCCTCTATGTAAGACAGACATAACTAAAAATGTTCAATAAGAATTATAGAATTATATTCCAATTTATATGAAATGTAATGGAATATATGGAATATGGAAAATATGGAATAAATATGAATAAAAAGTTTAAAGGAACAGCATGTATTCAAAACAGAGATATTTTGTAACAATATAAGTCTTTTTCACTTTTTTATCACTTTAACTTTGTTATAGCTTTAACTTTAGCTTTAGCTTTTTTTTTTTTTTGTTATAACTTTTTTATAACCTTGCTATGGAAGCCCATTTCCACCACTGAAAAAAAAAAAATTATAAAGGTAATTGCGACTTTTTATCTCACAATTCTGACTTTTTCCCT
>NW_015753840.1:0-504 GCF_001515625.1 Sinocyclocheilus rhinocerous
ATCAAAAATGCAGTAAAACAGTAATATTGTGAAATATTATTACAACTGAACTGTTTTCTATTTTAATATGTTTTAAAATGTATCAGCATATACATTCATGTGATGGCAAATCTGAATGTTCAAGCAGCCATTAACCCATTCTTCAATTGTCACATGATCCTTCAGAAATCATCCTAATATGCTGATTTAGTACTTGGGTTACAATTCTCATTATTATCAATGTTGAAAACAATTATAATTTTATTAAATTTACACCATTCTGTTTTTTTTTTATGTATAGCATCATGGGATATCACATGCAGTGGAGGAGGCATCTATGCTGCCTTCAAAATCTGACCAGACTGTATTATTTTAGGGGAAATGGAATGGCAAATATTAAACAAATATTCTCCACAAGACCCAGTGATAAAGCAGTATTAAACAAGCATTCGTGTCATGATAACGACAAAGAGAGTTTATTTTTTACCTTTTTTTCCAATGTGAATGTGCTCACTCTCAAACAAA
>NW_015753841.1:0-505 GCF_001515625.1 Sinocyclocheilus rhinocerous
AATTCAAAATATTAAAAAATATATAATAGTATCTCAATTGAACTAAAATAGCACTGTACCAGTAGGCAATGTTAACAAACACATACATAAATAAAATGAAGAAAAAAAACTGTCAAATTGGAAATATTGCATTTTAAATAAGAAAGCATATTACATAATTCCATGCATTGTCTTATGTATTGTTCATTTTGACCATGTGAAATCCATCAAATAGCAGTACAAGTCTAATGTCTGCATTCTGGTTTATGCTGGATATTGTTATGATATCATTATTATTTCCTTGGGGAGCTGGTTTCTGATAACTACTGTATGCTTGAGCTTTTTTTTTTGTGAGTACATTTCTCATTTTGCAGTTAGGTAAATAAAATCTGACAGAAGTCTGTGTTATAATTACTGCTCCGTTTGACGTGTGTCACTACAGTGCTTCAGTCCCTCTAGGTGTCCTCATACCTGACCCCCTTTACACTGTCTGGCTGCATGTCTGGGGACTCTGAGCCATCAGGCT
>NW_015753842.1:0-505 GCF_001515625.1 Sinocyclocheilus rhinocerous
AAAAAAAGTATTGAAAATACTGAACATTCAGCTTTGCCATCACAAGAATAAATTTAATTTTTAAATATGTTAAAATAGAAAGCATTTTTATTGTAATAATATTTCACAATATTACTGTATTTTTGATCGAATCAATGCAGCCTTGATAAGCATATGAGACTACTTTCAAAAACATTTAAAAAATCTTACTGAGCCCATACCTTTGAACAGTATATAAATATAATTAATCATGTATATAATTTTGTATTTTATATAATTATTTAAACCATCAATCAACACCTTATATCATTTCAAATCTGTATGCATTTTTCTTCTATGGCACACAAAAGGTGACTTTTTTTTAAGTAAATGAGTGCTGGGGCTGTCAGGCTCAAAATTAAGACAAAAAAGTCATAAAAATGTCATTAAAGTAGTCTAAACAACTTGTACACTAAATTGAAAGACTGATGAAACTTTCAGAAGTGTAGCAAATTAGCTCAAAAGGGAAATGTATATAACTAATTAC
>NW_015753843.1:0-505 GCF_001515625.1 Sinocyclocheilus rhinocerous
AATGTGTCTATTATAAAGACTTATTATAAAGACTGTGTTCATCTCAGCTGTTCCTCAAATGTTTTTATTTTGAATGTATCTGTCTCATGTGATATTTATTTTTCTGTGAATTCGTATATAATGTATATGATTATTTTGTATCTAAATTCATAGTTGGTGATTTTTTTAGGTTAAAAAAAGCTTCCTTTTCAAGAAGAAGAGCAAAGTGCAGGGAAATTGGTAAGATTTTCTTTTTTTTTAAATCAGAAAATACAAGTAAACACACATTTAGAAATACCATCAATCAGTTTTTAAATTCTGTTATTCATTCTGTTTAACTCTGCTACTCATTTTATGCTTCCATCTTCAGAGAGTGATCCATTTTATATAACAACTCGGTCATCGGGTAAGCATATACATTTCGAACCACTGAACTATTTTGATTATGAATATATGCTCTGCCTTGGAATTTGTGTGTCTATGTGTGTGTGTTTTACATTTTGCTATGCTGCTGAAGTGTAATAAG
>NW_015753844.1:0-505 GCF_001515625.1 Sinocyclocheilus rhinocerous
CACACACACACATTAAAGTGCAGTGGAGCGTGTGGAAGACCACACACACGCTGCACCTTTAAGGCCGTCGCTGTGACGGTTATCGACAGTAACCTTAGAATTGTAGCAGGGTTCTCACACCTCCTAATTATACCGTGTAGACTCCGGGAAGACCTGCGCTAAATTTAGCCCTCTGCGGATCTGCAAATACTGTTAGCAAAACATTCCCAAAAGACCCTGAATGGATGTGATTCACGGCTCTGCTGCAGAACTCAAGAGAGCTGCCGGCGGAGAGCGTGTTTTCAGGCGCACTAATGATGCTAAGCTTGATCCAGAAGTTTAGCTGCCATAATCTAAGGCAGCATTTAGTAAGAAGACAATTCCATAATGCATCGAAACAAGCTAAGTGTACATAATCTATCCAAAATGCTGATAATAATTGTATTTTTCGCTGTTGATTTTTCTTTTTTCCTCTTATTATTATTTATTTGTGTTTTGCATTTATATATATATATATATATATATA
>NW_015753845.1:0-505 GCF_001515625.1 Sinocyclocheilus rhinocerous
CCATAGGATCAATTGACCTGACAACATCAGCGGCTGGGGGAAGAAGGCTTTCACTAATTTTCCGTATTCTATGGAAGTCAGAGACCGTTGGGTCTCGGAAAAGCAATTCAGCCCCAGAGCGCCAAGTTTCATAATCGACTTCACTAGGAGGGCGAGGAGTTCGTCCAGAGAAGGTTCTGAGCCTTAAAGGTGAAGTTCCATGAGCTACCAAGTCATTGGTACGTACAACAATATGTTCTACAACAACTCTCTGGATTTCGGGTGGGTTAAGATCACCAGCAGAAAGTGAGGGGGTTGAAGGACTCACTGATGCCGGTTAGTTTGTGCAGCAGCAGATGTTACCGGAGGCTGCATAAGAAGATTGGGGTTAGCCATAGGATGAACTACAGTTTCAGCAGACGTAACGTCATGAGGCTCATTATTGACTAACTCCGGATTCTGTGTTGGGTCTACAGCTTCGCCAATGTGAGTTAGCATTTCTTTGAGAATTTCTGCATAATCTTCC
>NW_015753846.1:0-505 GCF_001515625.1 Sinocyclocheilus rhinocerous
TCTTTTGCTTGTTCAGAGTGCAGTGGAGTGCACAGGAGTTTGTCAAAGCACTCGCACATACATGCATATGCACATAAACACTGTATACAGTATGTATGTACAACTGATGTATTTTACACAGTTATACAACTGAACTGAATCAATATTGACCCGACCTGAGCTGTATAATGACACTATTGACTTGCTAGAGCTGCTTTACAGCAGAATTTGAATTTGATACTATTATGAAGCTGCTGTGAAACAATCTATATTGTATATATTGCTTTAAAAATGAAGTTGACTTTATGACTTGGCTTGTTTATATATCCAGTGTATATAGATGTATGTGTGTGTGTATGTGTATACATATGTATATATATGTACTGTACACACAAACACACACAGTATATAATCATATATACATATACATATACCATATATACAATGTAAACAGAAATGTAAGGGGGTAAAAATAATTTATTTCTTAAAACACTGAGTTTTGATTTCTAAGTGAACAAATAATGTA
>NW_015753847.1:0-505 GCF_001515625.1 Sinocyclocheilus rhinocerous
AATCAGGAAGGGGGCCAACACTTTTTCACACCACTGTATATCGTTATTGTGATTTAAAATTACTCATATCGTGATATAAGATTTTTGTCATATCGCCCACCCCTAATTGTAAAGTGTTACCTAAAAATCCTCCTGAGCCCAGACTTTTGGACTGTATATATACAATATTAGCTTAACCTTACGGTATTGTAAAATGCCACCACTGATGTCTAGACTTGCAAATCATAGAAACACACTAATATGCATGATATACGTAATAAAAAATTGGGATATAGCACTGGCCTAATGTCAGCTGGCCTGCAGCTCTCTCACACTGACCCTAACCACAGCCGGCCAATCTTATTGATGAGCCCTGGGTTTATAACAGCCTGAGACGGAGTAAACAATGGACATTTTGGGTTTCTGTTTTCTTTATTGCCATTTTCATATGAATAATGCAGATCTACTGTCAGGGCTTCCTTCCTGGTATTTGACAGTCACAGTAGACAAGTAACTTCAGTTTATC
>NW_015753848.1:0-504 GCF_001515625.1 Sinocyclocheilus rhinocerous
ATAAGAAGAAATGTTTCCCAAGTGCAAAATGAGCATATTAGAATGATTTCTGAAGGATCATTGTGACACTTAAGAATGGAAAAATGGTTCCTGAAAATTTAGCTTTGCATCACAGGAATATATTACATGTTTAAAAATATTCAAACAGCAAATAGTTATTTTAAATTGTAATTATATTTCACAATGTTAATGTTTTGTGAATGGTTTAATTCTGTCATGTGGGTGACCAAAAAAGGTTGAGAACCCCTGAATTTAACTTATTTTTCGGTGGTGGGTCCCTTTGCTTTTACAGTGTGTTTACTTGATTTACTTAACTGATGTGCATATCTGTTCCACACAACCTTCTTCTCTCCCGCTCTTGCTCGCTCTTCTTCCTCTCTCTGCTGTCTCTCTCTCCCTGCCCTTCTCTCGGCACAGGTACGTGTCGGCACTGACCACTCCGGCTCGCCTGTCTCCCGTGGACTTCCATTACTCACTGCCCCCGCAGGTGCCTACCTTCCAGAT
>NW_015753849.1:0-505 GCF_001515625.1 Sinocyclocheilus rhinocerous
ATGCATGGTTGCCGGGTTTTCGCAAACAAAACCCGCCCAATGGCTACTCAAAACTAGCCCAAAATTAGCCCAATCGCGTTTCTAGGGGGGGGTCCCGGGTAAAATTTGCATTCATATTACGTTTTTGGGGTCGCTTCAATCCGCGGCAACAGTGTTAAAGTAGCCCAGTTCTGCAGGAAAACCACGGACTCTGGAACTGAGGTGATGTAAAAGAGGAAAGCAGGCATTTGGACAAAAGCACTGTGAGGCAAGGGAGAGGGACACTCAAAATGTTTTTAAACTTAAAACGCATTTTTGCCCCGTTTGCGTTTATGTTGTTTTACTACTTACACAATCATTTAAAGTATAAAACATTCTTATTTACAATACACAGTGTGGTTTTTAATCATACTTTTAGTGGGGACAACCCTTAGATAGGGGGATCCTGTCCCCCCCGACCCCCCCAGGATTTCCGCCTATGTATAAATATATACATTTTCTGCCCCTATATCTTCAATTTTGTGAT
>NW_015753850.1:0-505 GCF_001515625.1 Sinocyclocheilus rhinocerous
TTTTTTTTTTATCTATATAGTTTTGGGTTGAAGTTAATGTAAAGTTATTTTAGTACTTCAACTTTTGTTAGTTGCCAAGAAAACATTTTCCACTTTCATTTAGTTTAATTGTTTTTTTTTTAATTTAATATATTTGTACATCAGTTAATGTTTTTTATTTCAAGTAATGAATGTATTATTACAGTTTTAGTTAAAGATAGTAACACTGCTTTAAACATCCTTGTGAGTAAATTGCTTTGGTAAGAAAGCAGCTGCAAAGGAAACTGATGCAAACTTATACTACGAGTGTAAATTACTGTGGCGTTAACTGCTCTCAGAGGCTCAAACCGCACATGACAAGTGAAGAAAACACGGCATGCACTCATATATTTCAATTAAGATGTCTGACAGATATCTAGAGAGTGAAAACACGTCGACAGGCTCATCTTGCTCCAGTCAAGAGCTCATCAAAGCTGAAATGAGTGTGAAGTCCTGCTGCGAGAGCGGCTCCTAAAGGCCAAGAGCC
>NW_015753851.1:0-505 GCF_001515625.1 Sinocyclocheilus rhinocerous
AACATTAAAAATCTTACTGTTCAAAAACTTTTGACTGGTTGTGTGTGTGTGTGTGTGTATATATATATATTCACACACATTATAATAAGAACACCTTTTTTGGCTACAGTAATAAGCTATTGGACATTTCCACCACTACTGGACATGTTGGCGTCTCTCTGCTTTTCTTATTTAGATATTTGTAATATTTCACTGAGGTGTGAAGGAAATCCTTTTGTTTTCCAGCTACCAGTAAAAAAAACCTGCTTGTGCGACATTGCTGTTCTGAAAACAACATCTGGAGTTGTATTTTATCTGTCAGGAAGTGCTTCCATTATTGAGACATGTGAGGGAAGTGCTGTACTGAACTGCTGTCATATCATCTGTCTCATTCCTATAGGATTACAGCAGCTCTCCACTGGGACTTTAACACTGTCTAGATTTAGGAAAATTTAGTTGCAAATGTGTAGACTCTCTTATGCTAACACTCATGTCTCTATAATTGTGTGTTTTTGCTAAATCAGTC
>NW_015753852.1:0-505 GCF_001515625.1 Sinocyclocheilus rhinocerous
ACTTTCTGGTAAATGGAGCCACCGAATTCTGTTCCATCATTCCTGTGATTTGAAAACACATCGCGACATATTTTGATCAATAAAATGCTCTGGAATGCATAAAGTACACAGAAATTTCTCTAGGTGATCATTTGTTTTGAACAATGAATTTCACTAAATCACATAACCGCAAAACAACATTTTGACTATACTTCCGATTCCTAAGGATATTTCCATTTTAATCCGCAAAAGGGAAAACATAGACAGGGTTTCCACACTGACAGATATATTTATCACTTAATTTTGTTCAGAGTCTCAGAAAACAAGACCTCATATCTTTAGTTTGCATCTCAAATAAAAGTAGGACGTTTTATGGCAATTTTATAGATACGTTGTTTCAAATAGCAGATTTTTGTTCTGAATTCTTAGATTGCAAGTATCCAGTTTTTAATAATAGGCTTCAAGTTTTCAAGATGAAGAGAAGAAATTTGGAACACCAAACTCAACATTCTAAAATTCAAAATGC
>NW_015753853.1:0-495 GCF_001515625.1 Sinocyclocheilus rhinocerous
AGATTTAGCTATTTTAGTGCATCAGGACAAAAATAAGAAATGTTGTGATGGCAACTAGCTGAAATAATTTTTAAAATATTAAATAATTTAAAAAATATATTATTTAAATATTTAATATTGTTTCAGTTATTCAAATATTTAATATTTAAATATTTTATTTAAAAAAAAGAAGAAAAAAAAAGTATTTTAAATGTAGTTTCAGTTCTAGCTTTTATAATAACCCTGATTGTGATATATATATATCTGTGTGTGTGTGTGTGTGTGTGTAATTTTTCTAATTTGTCTGCTCAGTTTGACAAAAAAAATTGTCAACTAACTGAAATGGTTGTAAGGCCTGTCAAAATTGCTTTACTTCTTTGTATTTATTAAAGATTAGATTATGTTGCATTCCAGTGGTTTTATTCTGGTAAATCCATGTGGATTGGAACGGACACTCTGGAAGTGTGTGTGTGTGTGTGTGTGTGTGTGTGTGTGTGTCTTGGTTACTACGGCAAC
>NW_015753854.1:0-505 GCF_001515625.1 Sinocyclocheilus rhinocerous
ATATTCCAAGTTCAAGAAATGTCTGCCACTTATGAACAGCCAGAGCACGTTATTTCTATTGATGTCTGGACCTTTAGCATTAGTTATTACATCAGTTTTCATTCGTGATTTTTTTTATTTCTTTTTTATTAACTCTAAAATACTCTGAAAGGTACAAAGCTGTAACTAGGGCGGTACCCTAAGCCTAACGTACAAAAGCTAAAGGTACATCTTTTTACCTTATTTACCCCTAAACGGTACATAATAGTACTTTAAAGATCCTCTAACTAAGAGGCTCTAAGGTTTACAGGCTGTAAAAATGCGGTACATGCTCCCATCCATTCCAAATGAAGCTGTGCAGGGTGCGCAGGTGTCCGCTAGAGGGCGACATTACTCTGTGTGCACAGTTGGCACAGATTTCTGCAGCGAAATGGAAAAGCACAAACAAGGAGATGGTCCTCACTGCAGAACACAAGATCCACAGATCCTACTCCTCCCACCTTACATATACCTAAACCTACCCGTC
>NW_015753855.1:0-505 GCF_001515625.1 Sinocyclocheilus rhinocerous
TTTTTTTTTTTTTTTACTTCTTGGTTTACTTATAGTTGACTGCATATTACCCAGGGATAAGAGAGAGCATTTTAACATTGAAATTGCTAATAATTTGTGACCTGTATAATGAGAACTATTTATTTGTGTGTTTGTGACATTGCAGTGGACTGCTGCCCTTTCACATAATCACGCACAATCATAAATTATTCTATAACAATTTAGATAAGTTTTAATGATTAACCTGAGAACTGTGATCTGTCTGTGAATGCTGTATTATTAGTTTGCATGCTATTATATACTGCAATCTATACCACAAAGAAACACACTGGAACAGATCTTTACAAATGAGTATGACAAAATCTGTCTTCAAGGGTCATATTTCACCACCCCAAAGCAAGAAATATTTTGTTTAAAGAAAATATGGCCTGTCCAACTTTTTGCATTGACCTCAGATTAATTAAAGTGAATCTTAAGTGGTTCACTCACTGATACATTTATCTCAAAATGTTCCTTACAATAAAAA
>NW_015753856.1:0-505 GCF_001515625.1 Sinocyclocheilus rhinocerous
TAATTTTTCATGTAACATTGTGTTTTCAAAATAGCCAAGATCAGATTTAGAGACACTACAACATCTTCACATGCTTTAAAAGACAGTGGCTAATTACACCAAATGTAAAAAAGGTAGATGCTGTTTACTGTACATTGAGTGTAAATGGTGACCGGTATTGTTTATATCAAGTATAAATAGAAATACTAGATATTTGGATTTAAATGTTGCTCCCGGAGTAAACTGGCACTTTGCATTCAGCTGACACTTTTTTACTTTTAAAGAGGAATGTCTGAAGAACAAATAATGTTTTAGTAACTAGTAATGTAGCTTGTTTCCCTCTATCTAAACAATTGGATAGAACACACCTGTCCCAGTGCCATATATATTATTTTTCCAAAGTTTACATGCCTTTACCTCAAGAAGCATTAAAGATATCTTAATGTCTTTTTAAAGTCTTTTGTAATCTTCATTTTAAGGCCCTGTCTGGTTCAATCTCTGGAATATGGGGAGCCCATAAAAAAAA
>NW_015753857.1:0-503 GCF_001515625.1 Sinocyclocheilus rhinocerous
GTGGGTGTGGTGGTGCCGTGAGCAGGTGTGTTGCTCAAAGGGAAACAGATTCTCATTGATTCTTTAATTTTACCCCAAACATAGCCTGAGGAAAAGAAACAATAAGCACCTGAACGTTCGTTTATTTCAATGCTGGCTGATTGTGTTTGCACTGCAATGTTTATGCCATAAGTGTCAGTGTGAAATGACATTTTGTTTTGATCTGGTGTATGAATGTCTCTGTGTGTGTGCGTACCTGCTTAACCATATTTTGGAGACGAATTTGTGAGCTAAACTTGACAAAACCTAATTTCAGAAACATATGCGCTGATAAAAACTGTATAAAAATAAAGTAAGTTGTAAAAACAAAAAAAAAGCAGAAAGTTTTCTGTTAGGATTAGGGTGTGGATTATCTGTTATAGTATTTCTAACTATATGAAAACAATAGAAGTCTATGCAATGTTCCCATTTAAGTAAACGTGTGTGTGTGTGTGTTCGTGTGTGTGTGTGTGTGTGTGTGTGTG
>NW_015753858.1:0-505 GCF_001515625.1 Sinocyclocheilus rhinocerous
CCCTACACCGAGGATCTCACTGCCCACGTGCGCAGAAATGCTCTGAGAGTGGCTGAAGTGTGGATGGATGAGTTTAAAAGCCACGTCTACATGGCCTGGAACATTCCACAAGAGGTGAGGTCTATTATGTCAGCTACTGTACTTACTGCTAGAAAGTCCTGTTGACATTTACATTCACTTAAGTGGCAGATGCTTTTATCCTAACATGTCTTATAAATGAGAAATGCTAAAACACAATTCATCCAAAGGACACAAAGGAGAAAGGTTGCAATAAAAGATTTAGGGTTTAGGTTTCATAGGAGTATTGTTTATATAGTAATTAATAAATGAATTTGTCCCTATATTAAGTAAAAAAGGAATATATTTAAAATGCATTTATTTCATACTAAGTATAGTTCAAATATTTTAACATATTTACTGACATATCACTCGAGTCTTACTGGCATAAAAAAATATTATGAAACTTCATTTGGAGTACTACTTGTGCACAATGCACATTTCTTAA
>NW_015753859.1:0-504 GCF_001515625.1 Sinocyclocheilus rhinocerous
AGGTCAAGGGATTCTTCTGTGTTCCAAATTGGATTGTATTCCAAACGCTATTATGCATTTAAGCAATTAGGTATGAGAGGCTGTTATATTGTGAATGTAGTCACGGCTACAGGGCACATGACAGACACAGAGCAATGCCAGTTGTTCACAATAAAGAACAAACTCAAATGGCTTACAGATTTTTTTTACAGTTTTAAAACAGCAAGCAAGCAGCAAATACACACACACACACACACACACACATGCATGTACATATATATAATTAACGTTAAAAAATTTGGGGTCAGTAAGATTTTACATTGTTACAAAAATGTATTATTTCAAATAAATGCTGTACTTTTGAACATTCCATTCATCTAAGAATCCTGTAAAGTATCACGGTGTCCACAAAAAATATTAAGCAGCACAACTGTTTTCACCAGTGATAATTCGAAGAAGTTCTTGTGCACCAAAACAGCGTATTAGAATGATATCTGAAGGATCATGTGACACTGAAGACTGGAG
>NW_015753860.1:0-505 GCF_001515625.1 Sinocyclocheilus rhinocerous
ATTAAAATAATAAATTAATAAAATAAAATGATTTTGCAGCAAACTTTGTTAACCTTAGTTAACTACAATAGTTAACATGAATGAACAATGAAAAGTTCTTCTAAAGCATTAATTATTCATAGTTAATGTTATTTTTAAAATCAAAACTTTTACCTCTTAATTATTTAATGAGCCTGAGCTGATATGAACTAACAATGAACAGGTGTATTTTTGTTAACTAACATTAACAAACATTCATAAACACTATAAACCGTTGTATTGCTCATCGTTTGTTAATTTCAACACACTGATACGTTTTTAAAATCAAAACATTTATTTGTATATATTATATATAGTGGTGGGATTGCCGCCACAAAGTCTGTGGGGAAACATTGTGATGTGTACTGTGTTCTTAGAAACCTCTTAGTCTGGTTCAGTGTTGTGATATGTATAGGTTCGCTGTGTGGGGTGGTAGTTCATATTTAACTGCCATGACATGTAATTTCTTGGCTGTTTCCTCGATCTG
>NW_015753861.1:0-505 GCF_001515625.1 Sinocyclocheilus rhinocerous
GAACCGTCACACTCACTGTGCTGTCATGAACACACACAGGTCCTGCAGTTGTTTCAAACACTGCGAATGAGAGCATTGTTTACTGCTAGTTTGTGGAGGAACCAGCAGACTACTACAATCTGCCGTACTACGCTGAGAGTGTAGAAACGATCCACACACACGCATTTGGGCTTTAAAATGCTGAAAGTGCACACAGCTGCGTGACACAACATGTTATAATGTACTTTCCCATCATTTGATCATTAGAAAATGCACAAATATCTCTTTCCTGTTACGTTAAAAAACTGGGTGAGCTCCATTGGTTTCCATGCAATTTGCCAAAAACTGTGTAAAACACTAAAAATGAATGTAAAAACAGAGAACTTCTATTTTAGCTGATCAGAGACTAAAAATTTGTGAGAAATGTAAAAATTCCCATCTATTTCTATTGTGTTGTCCAAAATGAGCTAAAAATATATACGTACACTGTAAAAAAATTCCATAAAATTTACGGTAAAAAAACGGC
>NW_015753862.1:0-505 GCF_001515625.1 Sinocyclocheilus rhinocerous
ACTTTGATGAAAGGTTTTGATCCACTTCAAATGTTGACTACTGTTGACTACTTCATCTTGACTCTCATCAGCAGCAGCTGCAGGTGTGGCCTTCGCTCTCCCCGCGCTCTTCTTCTGAATCAGCTGCTTGATCTGCTCTCTGACCTCCGTCAGTCTGTCCTGCTGACACTGCTGGAACATCTCACACACCTGCTGCGCCACCTGAGGGACAGTTTCACAAACACACACACATACACACATTCAGACACAGCTCGCCAAGCACAGCTTCGACTAATATCTGTTCAAAACCAAAGCAAACCTGCGGCAAGCTGCCATCATCCACCACCGTGTCAAACTCATTGTTCATCAGGTCTGAGATGAAATCCTCCACTTCATCCTGCTGCAGCTCATCTGTGAGGAGAGGCACACACAGACGGGTTTGCTGAGACATCAGAAGATCTACAAAGCGTTAGTGAAATATTTGCCAGCTCTGACCGTTGTCGATGAAATACTGCCGCAGCGCGTC
>NW_015753863.1:0-505 GCF_001515625.1 Sinocyclocheilus rhinocerous
AGCATTTATTTGAAAAAAAAAAAAAAAACTGAATTTTAAAACAGTCATTCTGAAACTTTTAGAAATTACTGAGAGAACGCATAAAAATGCCAATCCACAGGGCTTTATGACTATACAAACTGAACAACACTAGACACAATCTATATGATTTCCTGACAACAACCAAAGCCAGACATGACTGTAAATGAACACATATCAGTCTGTATTATTTCTCCATCATCCTCTTTTTAACTTTTGCTATTTTCTTTCTTCTTTTTAACTTTCCTCTACATGCTGAATTTTCATATCACATACTGTACTTGAGAGGAGTGCTAGTCACGATGTAGTTGCTAAACCTGACAAGACGCAGACACATTTTCATGCCAATAATGTTGCCATGCTCTCCATGCCAACAACCTCTTTAATTAGAGTGAAGCCCCCCTCATACTTCCCCCTCCCCTCTGCTGGTACCAGACCGCCCCCCCAACTCCAACCCACATTCATATTCAACCCAATGATGCCCCCC
>NW_015753864.1:0-505 GCF_001515625.1 Sinocyclocheilus rhinocerous
CTGATTTGCTGCTCAAGAAACATTTCTGATTATTATTAATGTTGAGTTTTAGCTGCTTAACATTTTTGTGGAAACATTTTTTGGGTAAGTGCAATTTTTTAATTAATGCATTAACCACACTCTACCAGCTTTAGGTGCAGAGACTAATACATTTATAGCTAAAAAAAATACGATAAATGTCTGCACTCTAAAAATATTTTTTTAAATTTAGGCAGGGAAACAATATTATGAAGGTTTCAGCCATTAGCCTTCCTAAAAAGAAATTAGAAAAAAAATAAATGAAATTTTAATTTTAATTTATTCTGCAAGGATTCTTTAAATTTATCAAAAAGTAAAAAATAAAAAAAAACATTTATAAACTTTCTATTCAAAGAATCCTGAAAAAAGTATTATGGTTTCCATGAAATATTAATCAGCAAAAATAATAATTATTATTATTTATGATTGAGCACCAATAATAGAGCAGCAAATCAGCATATTAGACTGATTTCTGAAGGATCATGTG
>NW_015753865.1:0-505 GCF_001515625.1 Sinocyclocheilus rhinocerous
CAACTACTGGCCTGGCATGCATAATACAGCGTTTTTAGTCATTTTCGTGCATCAATGTGAACGGTAATTGTTTTGTACGCTAAACTTTTCAAAAAAGGAAAAACTTTTCTGTGGTAAAAATAGTTTCACCCCTTTTTGTTAGAATCTAGTCTAATTGCTCAGTGTGTGCTGTGGAGTCATACCATTCAAAACCATGTGTTTAATTCATTTAAATTTGGTTCTGGCTATACTAAAGTTGTTAACAAGTGTCTAAATGGCACTACAGAGATTGTTTGAGACACTAAATATCATCACAATGAACACAAACTCATCTACTCAGTCTACACGCTGTGTAGTTTGTTTGTTTAGCTTCTTACTTCTGACAATTGTATTTAGGCTTTAAAAATTCATAAAAGTTCTGTTCATTTGTGAAAACTATCATGTTTGTTTAAGCCTCGTACACACCGGGACGATTATCGCGCGCTTATCGCTGACATTTTTCGACGCCGTCTTTTGTGTTCATACC
>NW_015753866.1:0-505 GCF_001515625.1 Sinocyclocheilus rhinocerous
CAGCAGTGTTGGGTTTCCCTGCGTCGCTGTTCCCTCATACAGACGCTCAAACTTCTTCAGCAGATTTGATCTAAACGTGCTGAGGACTTCATGGCTGGAAAATAAAATAAAAATCCACATTATTACAGGAGTTAGTAAGCACAGTTGGTCTCATTCACTAATAATTGCATGGATTATTACGGATTTGTATGCACAGGAGAACCTCAAAAAATCTCTGCCTAATTCACAACACGAATGTGCGCACATGAAGTAGTTCTTAACCTCGTCCTAATGTTAGTGAATTTGGAGTATTTTAAAAGAGCGGCTGCATGCTCAAGGTTAGTCATTTGCATAAAACACACCCAAACCATCTCCATATGAAGGCTTTCTGCACAACCTTTCCTTTACAGCCTTATGTCAATCTCGTCAAACATGCCGCTGTTTGCAGACGTGCTCTCACCCAATCCTCAATGCCAAGTGTGTCATTCTCACCAGTTCTCACAGATCCAGATTACAGACCTGTCAT
>NW_015753867.1:0-505 GCF_001515625.1 Sinocyclocheilus rhinocerous
AAGTCGCTTTGGATAAAAGCGTCTGCTAAATGATTAAATGTAAAGCTTACGATGCTTTCGGGAAACGTAGCCCAGAAAAAGACTTCAGAGTACAGTATTAAGTTTATGACTGTTTGTTACACTACAATCTACTTCCTGGTTCCCCCCAAGGTTTCTTCCTCTAAGACTTGACCATCTAGGGAGTTTTTCCTTAACACATTAGCCTTCAGCCTTTAGTTTTCAGGCACAAATTTAAGTAACATTGCTTTGAAACACAGTATGTATTGTTAAAAGTGCTATGCTAATAAAACTGACTCAACAAATGTCTTTTTATGAACATATTATGGGTTCTCTCCTGTTGTAAAGTATTTTAGTAATAGTACTTAATTACTCTAATTAAGCATATTTTTAACTTTAATTTTTTCAACTGAATACTTATACATTTCAAAGGTAATAATAATAATAATAATAATTAAATTATTTTTATTCACTTAGGAGTATGACATGTTTTTAAATCCCTTGAAAA
>NW_015753868.1:0-505 GCF_001515625.1 Sinocyclocheilus rhinocerous
CAAAATCTGGGCGAGCTCAATCCAGGCTTCCACATCATCGGAATATTGCACTGTGACTTTTTTCAGATGTTCCTATGAGTAAAAAAAAACAGGAGCCTTATAATAATCTCAGAGAAAAACGTTTTGTAATGCAGTTTTTGATATGATAAATGTCGTACCTTAGCGATGTCTCTCTTCTCCTGGTCATCTGATGTGGCGTAAAGAGACCCAAGGATTTTCATGGTTTCATAATTGTTGGGATAAGCCTTCAGGACCTTTTCAAAGCACTGTGCAGCATTCTCCTTGTCTCTACGATATACATACATCTGGCCCAGGCCAAAGAAGGGCAGTACAAAAGTAGACGACGCAAACTGAGTGGCCTGATAATAGTACTGGAAGGCCTGGTCGTAGTCCTCCTAAAAGCAAAGACATGTGCAAGTTTATCACCATTGGTGTTAAACACTGCAGGAAATTTAAGCTGACTGACAGGCTGATATATTGGCCAGGTCGAATAATGTTTGGCCTC
>NW_015753869.1:0-505 GCF_001515625.1 Sinocyclocheilus rhinocerous
CAATCGCAGCTTCTGTCGAATCGCAATCTCGATTCCATTTCGATTGATCGTGCAGCCCTAACTACAAATAACATCTACAACATTATTGCACACTTTTTAAAACTACAATACCCATCATACTCAGACATACAACTCCTATACAGGTGCGGTCACATTAGCGAAATTTCAGCAACATTTCGTGGGGAAAAAAGTTAGTTGTCAATAGCATTGAGATGCATGACCAACTTGAACACAAACAAAATCTGTGTGGTGAAATCGCTCGCCCCCACACAAAACTCCCAATTGTAGGAATTCGTATTCGTATTTCATCCACAAAAGTTTGCTGAGCAACAGTAAATGTGACCATAGTTGTGCAATGTTTTTTTTTTTTTTTTCAAAATGCACATGGGAGATGGGATTTGTGTTTGTCAGTAAATAAATGAAATAGAAAAGTTATGCAAATACATGTTGCAGTTTATTGTGAATGATTCATCCATGTATGGTCTGGTGATGTATGCCGAACTTC
>NW_015753870.1:0-505 GCF_001515625.1 Sinocyclocheilus rhinocerous
CAATGGGAACACACAAGTCTCCAACCTGCAGATGCTTTACAGATGAAGAAAGCTTTTTAAAACCTTATTTGCTTATTTACCTCCTAAATGTTCCACTTTTTCTCTCCCTCTCCTTCTTCATTCCCTCATCTCCATTAAGATACTTTCCCAATTCTCCTTATTGCTTTGAACTCTTCACATATAAACAGATCGTTATTTAGTACCAGTCATCTCTAGTCATCCTGATGCCTGAACAGTTTTGGAAGTTAAAGTAGAGGGTTTGGAATGCAACCAATAAAAAAAAATGTAAATTGAATGCAATGCAAGTCGCTTTGGATAAAAGTGTCTGCCAAATGCATAAATGTAAATATCTTCTTAAAGGGATATTTCACTCTCAAAATATTTCTGCAGAAAAGAAATGCATATTAAATAAGATTTTTTTTTATGTTTCACTGGCAGCCTGGCATTAATCTTGAATGTATGCTGGCACCTCGCTGATTTGATGAAAAGCAGAAGGTTTTCAGTT
>NW_015753871.1:0-505 GCF_001515625.1 Sinocyclocheilus rhinocerous
GTGTGTGTGTGTGTGTGTTCGGCGAAAACAGCCACACGTTAGTGTTTGAGAGCATCAGGACACACTTCACCACGCTGAACAAAAGAGAGTATTTTTAGAGCAGCTCTCGTCCATAGATGGACAGGTTTTGTTTAGACGGCTGAATAGTTAAGCTGTGAACAGCGGTAGTTAGTCATCGACCGGCGCTGGATGATTTTACGGCGACACATCGTGTGTTTGTTGTTTCATATCTTTGTGAATAATGTGCATTAGTTATTTTAGCTAAAAGATCATCAGATGTAGATTCTCTAAATTCCATCAAAGGGTTCAATTTAAAATATGGTTTATTAATTTCAACATCCATTTAAAATCAAAACTACAAAAAGGTTGGACTGCTTGTGTGTACATCACTTTTGTGATTGAAATGTATAAAATACTTCAGTAAAAACCTGGACTAACACATCCATAATCCAAAACACTACAGCTGCTTACACACATTTTCAAAACTTTGCCTCTTTTTTTCAAA
>NW_015753872.1:0-504 GCF_001515625.1 Sinocyclocheilus rhinocerous
AGATAGATAGATAGATAGATAGATAGATCCTGACAGATCACTGTTTTAATTCTAGCCTTGTTTAGCTGGTGTGATTTTGGGTTAATGTCTTGCCCTACTGTGCCCCAGCAAACAACCCTTTGGGGCAGAATACTAACTAACCCACTGGGTGGGTTTGTGTGTTCTTACTGCACCCCTTCGTTTGTCTTTTGTGGGGTCACAGTTAGTGACCTGGTGTGCCCAGCAATCCTAAACAATACCTCACACAGATAGAATGACCAACCGCACACACACCACCACAAGACTACTAGTGCTGAGGCATCACAACACACATACACATACAAAATGACCAGCATCCCCCTTCCCCTCTGATACTGACCCCACATTGCCTCCCCATTATAGAGGATTCAGAAAGCTTTTAGGGGTCCGGTAACGCTGAGAGATTGATGGTGTAAAACGCATGGTGGTGGGGGAAGAGCAGGTGGTTAAGAAGAAAATGTCCCTCTTTTAATGGGAGCCACAGAG
>NW_015753873.1:0-505 GCF_001515625.1 Sinocyclocheilus rhinocerous
CTCCTCTAAGGATAGGCTGTTTTTCACTGATTCTTGAGTTTCACTATGAATGTCTCCAATCACTTCTTCTAGAGCACCAACAACATAGTTAATAGTTGTCTCTGCGACACCAGCAACTTTAAGTTCAGCTACCACTGCTGCACAACTGTTTACTATATTTGTTTTTAAGAGTGCAGACTCACAAGGTGGATTTGGGTTTGATAAAACACCTGCATCATCTAATGAAATGGAGTTGGCGGTGGATGAGCTTTCACCAGAACAGAGGCGTGAACGGTCAATTGCACAACACTTGCTAAGATGCTTTCGTAATCCAGAAAAACTATGGTAAACATGTGAACAACCTCTTTGAGCACATTTTAACTTGAGACTTTTTCCTGGACAAAGGCCATGAACTAACTTGAAGTGCCTTATAAGGGCATTGGCATTAGCATGCCCCTTTTTACAAATGAAACAAATCATCTGCTCACTGCAGGATTCTAGCTCTCAACTCGGCCACTCTGGGATT
>NW_015753874.1:0-504 GCF_001515625.1 Sinocyclocheilus rhinocerous
TGTGGGTGTGGTTGTGTGTTATGTAAAGGAAGAAGTAGGTCAGAGACTTTATGACTAATTATGTTTACAGAAGTTTCTGTCACGGGCTGATGTGTCATTGATGGTATCGATATTTGTACAGATATGTACTCCGGCTTGCACATGCCTTGTTTACAAAGCCTTTTCCTGTCGGTCAGGACTTGGATAAATGTTAAGACACATGCTAAGTATGCTAAGTACCTCTATTTAAATTGCAAAAGCCGTTGATATGTGAGTAGTTGACATGAAATTTCAAGCACTTTCAGCAATTCTTGAAAGCTGTTTTAAACATTGTTTCCCCAATTCTTCTCTAATTATTATGCATAAAGTTTTTAAGAGCTCACAGTAACTGAGATAGGAATATTTATACTTTTAAAAATCTATTTATCACACCCCAGGACTTTTAGGATAGATAGATAGATAGATAGATAGACAGATAGATATATGGATGGATGGATGGATGGATGGGTCGATAGTTTGATAGAT
>NW_015753875.1:0-505 GCF_001515625.1 Sinocyclocheilus rhinocerous
CCTCACAGAAGAAAACATGTTGCTCTGGTATTTCTGAAATGCCAAAGTGATCATTAAAATGAATGGCTACTATTTACTCTGCAGAACTTTTTCTTGCACACTTTTGTTCCCTCTGCTGCTGACCACAAATGTGAAGTTTGTCACAGTGTTTTGTCTTCACAATCTAAGCTGAAAGTAATTTATTACATTTATTTTATATTAGTAGTATATCAATTTATTAATAGAGCCACTGCAGCTACTTTTCCAGTGGCAATGTCATTTCCTTTTCCAGAATTGATCATTTTGGGTTCTTAAACAGATGGAATACAAATGCTGCTTTATTTATTTTTTGTTTTTCTGAGTTATATGGTGCAAATTTTAATTTTTAAATTTTAATCTTGGATGGAAACAGCTATTAAAGCAAAGTAGATTAAAGAGTCTATTGCAAAAATTTAAATAAAAATGTACTTAAATAGTCAAGGCATGTACGTATATATAATTAAATTATTAATTAAATTATAAATTA
>NW_015753876.1:0-505 GCF_001515625.1 Sinocyclocheilus rhinocerous
TGACCGTGCATTTTCTAAGCGCGGCTGGCTTGACCGCAGTGAATGTGCTTGTGTGAATCAGGGGTTTCAGCATTTTCAGACAGACAGACCCTCAATCCAGTCAGATGATAGCATGACCACCAGTTTTAAAAATCGAAAATAATAATAAAAATGTTTTTATTTTACCTGTCTGATCTGACCCTGTGTGCATGTAATGCATCGATAATTCAGATACGAGACGAAACATGTCACAATTTTACCTGCCTTTTAGTTTTTCAACTAGCAGTATTTCCACTATAAAATTAATCATATTATATTTAAAGAGATTACCGATCATTTATAGATAGATAGCTTTATTTCCATTATAAAATTATTCCGATATTATCACAGATTTTTCTGTTTATTTGATAAATTAATAAATGTATTACTGCTTGTTCTGAGACTATACCTCAATACTTAATATAGATTAAAATATACTTTAAACCTGACAAAGACAAAAAATATTACATCTTGAATTCTGACATAA
>NW_015753877.1:0-505 GCF_001515625.1 Sinocyclocheilus rhinocerous
CTGCTGTGTTTTTAAATAAGTGATTTTCACTCATGCTGTTCCTCATTGCTGAAGTCAAGAGTCATTTATTTACAACATGTCTTTTTCTGACTGTGCTCAGTCTATGAAGAACAAAGCAGTCCTGTTCTAGAAGCTAGCAGCTAGAAGATAGCAGTCCTGATTGCTGTAAATGGTAAAGATGCATCTACTTTCTTCACAGGTTCTGGCTTCAACAGGGCCACACACAAACTGTAGCTTAATGCAGTTGTCACCTGATTACGTAACTCAGTTGGGTCCAATTTTGCTCCTGGAGGACCAGTGTCCTGTAGAATTTAGCTCAAACCTACCCCAACAGACCAGCCTATATGTTTCTAGTAAAGACCTTGCATAGCTGGTTAAAGTGAATTTAAATTGGAACTACATTTTGAGGAAAGGTGAGCAACAGCAATTTCCCAAAGCATCCTGCAACCAACTCCGGCTTTTCCATTTCACACTCATTTTATGGCTAAAGATGTGGTCACATTTA
>NW_015753878.1:0-505 GCF_001515625.1 Sinocyclocheilus rhinocerous
CACACAGACACACACACACACAGAGAGCAGAACTGACTACAAACACTAAAAGTCAGCAAAACACCAGCGGATTCAAACACATTGAGTCACATTAGGGAAGAGAAAAGATCCTGCAGCATTAGAGACACATGATGGAGGACATTCAGAAGTGTTTCACAAGTGGACGATTCTTCTGAAGGTCACATCAGCATTAAACATGTGCTTTTAATGCAGAGGAAACTCTTCAAAACCACAAACACACATGAACCGTCAGAAATGATTCAGACAGCATCTTACCTTCATAAAAGCGAATCTTATCTCTCAGAATCACCATTCCCTTCGTCAGCAGCTGATTCTGCAACACAATCACAATCAAACTTAGTTCACAGCTGCTTCATTTAGTATTATTGATTTGAGACTCAAATGATCACCTGCAGATATTCTGTGAAGAAGGAGCCCAACTCAGTCTTCAGGAGCTGCCTAGAGACAGACAGACAGACAGACAGAGAGACAGACAGACAGACAG
>NW_015753879.1:0-505 GCF_001515625.1 Sinocyclocheilus rhinocerous
CGCAGGTAGTTCCGGCAATAGTTTGTTTTATGGGTATTGTAATGGACAATTCAACAAAAACAACTGAAACCTCTTAAATATGCCAATTGTTCTAACAATTTTGGCCACCACTGTATGTAACACTTACTACGAGGCTACGCATCTCTTCAGTTGAGATTAGTTATGAGGAATGAAATCTATGGCATTTGTTTCTTGAATTAATAAGATTTTCATCATTTCAGGAGAACATACACTGAAGAATTATTGACAGCTGTAGCCACAATCTACTGCACAACAAATGGATTCATTCGCACCTTTTTGTAGCAAGACAGAGGTGAATCCTGAGGTTGAAAATTGACGATAGACAAAAGCACCATGGGGTGGTGAGACGAGGATGTTTAGAAAAATACATATAACAGCTTTTTTGGAGAACAAACGGCTTTTTATCTTTGCACTCATTTCAGGGTGTTACTAGATAGGGACACACAATATACCAGTGGCATATCCGTATCCACCAAAATTAAAA
>NW_015753880.1:0-505 GCF_001515625.1 Sinocyclocheilus rhinocerous
TATATATATGGTCGAAAACACCACGTTGTGAAGAACTGGAAAGTTTGGAGTTGGCACATCCGCTTAAAACCTAGAAACTTGAGCACTTGGATTGATATTCCGAAGGTAAATCATCTTTCAGCATCTCTGCATGAGTTATGATGAGCTGGTTCACGCCTTTCACCACATGACGTGCTCTCCGAGTGGTCAGTTGTCCGATTTTACGCACCCAGAATCTCAGCACTTCTAATTTAATTTCATGTCTCAATGCCAATACCAGCCCGAACGCACATGTCAACCCTTTTTTTTCCTGTGATGTTGGAGA
Organism: Sinocyclocheilus rhinocerous; assembly: GCF_001515625.1. Taxonomy (NCBI): domain Eukaryota; kingdom Metazoa; phylum Chordata; class Actinopteri; order Cypriniformes; family Cyprinidae; genus Sinocyclocheilus; species Sinocyclocheilus rhinocerous. The sequence goes on from NW_015753880.1 coordinate 305, forward strand.
CAGACAGGCCCTCACTCTCTCTGCAAGCAATTTTATTCCGGCCATTCCTCACCTCTGCAGCTTCTCTAGAGTTTTGCAGGTGTCATTTCTGCTCCAGACCTTTAAGATTAAAACTGGGCTTTGGATGATCTGGCCGTGCGCAAAGATGCAAATAGGAAAGTCGTGGTGCGCTGGTATGATGCGTGGAGGGGACATCTGGGC
>NW_015753881.1:0-505 GCF_001515625.1 Sinocyclocheilus rhinocerous
AAGGAATAGTTCACCCAAAAATGAAAATTTGCTGAAAATGTACCCTCTGCCCATCCAAGATGTAGATGTGTTTGTTTCCTCATCAGAACAGATTTGGATAAATTTAGCATTACATCACTTGCGGTGAGCAAGTGGATCCTCTGCAGTGAATAGGTGCCGCCAGAATGAGAGTCCAAACAGCTGATAAAAACATTAGAATAATCCATGAGTAACCAACACTACTCCAGTCCATCTATGAACATCTTGTTAAGTGAAAAGCTGTGTGTTTGATAGAAACAAATCCAGCATGAAGACATTTTTGGATTTTGATGTGAGAGGACAACAGAGGATGGGCTTTTTGAGTGGAGGAAGCGCTATTAAGGATAATGGATGTATTTGGGCTAGAAGCAACGGTTTGAAGTTTAAACGTTTTAATAATGGATTTGTTTCTTATAAACAGGCAGCTCACTTTACAAGACAATAATTGAGTCGTGTGGATTACTTGTGGATTATTGTGATGTTTTTA
>NW_015753882.1:0-505 GCF_001515625.1 Sinocyclocheilus rhinocerous
TTTGTGTATCTCAGAGGCTTTAATAGTCGGTTTATTCTTGTGGAACTTAATATGACAATACATATTAAGTACCAGAGATGTTTTTCATGGAAACATGAATTTCAAGCACATTTCAAACAAAGAAAATAGTATTCTTCCTCATCTTTATGCACAATTACCACTAAAACTGTTTAAAAACCTGCCTATTTCCTACAAAGGCAGCATCCTAAATGGTATTTTACACTGTATGCGTTAGTCCACAAGTTTTTCTTGTGATCCTCCCATCTCTCATGTGCACAGCCACTTTTCCACACATGTGAGCAACAAGCTATAACGGTTATCTTTCGTGGTGTGTAGCGTCGTCCCTGGTCTGTGGTCTGCCACTTGTCTCCTATTGAAAATGAACTGAGAACACACAGATGGTGTGCACCACGTAAAATGTGCTTAAAATGTCCATAGCTGAAATGGAGCCTCACAAATGACTGATTTGGGATACTCTACCTAGACAGCGATTCTGCTACAAACA
>NW_015753883.1:0-505 GCF_001515625.1 Sinocyclocheilus rhinocerous
TGCACAGCGGCACCAGCAGTCCCCTCGTGAGCGGCACCAGGCCTCACAGAACGGTGCGTTCCTCCTCCAGCTACACCATCGGCTTCTCGCCCAACATCAGTTACCGGCCCACCGGGCCAGACCCCTACATGAGACACTCTGGCTGCCCCAACCCGGGTCTCTACCCCAGACAGGACAGTCCGTCGCAGCCCCGGCCATCTCCCACCGGCTCTCTGGCCAACAGCCCTCCGGGAACCTGCTCGCCCGCATTCAGACCCCCGCAGCACCCCTCGCCCCGACCCCCGCCCGACCCGCCCAAAGTCACCCACGAGCAGTTCAAGGCCGCGCTGCAGATGGTGGTGGATAAAGGAGACCCGCGGTCATATCTGGAGAACTTCATGAAGATCGGCGAGGGTTCGACGGGTGTGGTGTGCATCGCCCGCGAGAAACACAGCGGACGGCTGGTGGCCGTCAAGATGATGGACCTCAGGAGACAACAGCGCAGAGAACTGCTCTTCAATGAGGT
>NW_015753884.1:0-505 GCF_001515625.1 Sinocyclocheilus rhinocerous
CGGGGCTTCATAAAAGCAGGAAATGATCAGCGCGTTTCTCAGAGAGAGGGACAGAGCAGTGTGGTATAAAGGTAAATTATGAGAAAAATAATGCGTTCTTTTAAAAACGAAGCATTAACATGTTAGACTGCACCCCATAAACCCAATCAAGCCTAGAAGAAAAAAAAAAACTTTGAACCACCCCTTTAACTTGCTAGAGCAGCATAGAGCTGTCACTGAAACAAGTGTGGGTTTCTTTGAAAATTTGTGTGGCGTTTCAAATCTTTCTGAAGCTTAAACCATTAATCTATGATCTCTTCTTGCATTCTACTATAAATTGAATGTGTACCTATAGTAATTAGTTTATGAATGGTTGATGATCTGATTTTTCTTCATTTGTTTATAGATGCAGATCTTTGTCAAAACACTCACTGGTAAGACCATCACCCTTGAGGTTGAGCCAAGCGACACCATTGAGAATGTCAAGGCTAAGATCCAGGACAAAGAAGGCATTCCCCCTGACCAG
>NW_015753885.1:0-505 GCF_001515625.1 Sinocyclocheilus rhinocerous
GCTTGTGTAACTTATAAAAGTCTAATGGTTCTGCATGTGTTAGCATGGGATTGGCTTCTGAATAAAAGCATCTGATTCTGCTAAATGACTGACTTACATGGAAGCAAGTAACACAAATAAGGAGCCCTCAGCTCGAGAGGCTTGTTTCGAAAGTCTGCATCAATATTAAAAACATCAAATTTTTTGCTCAGTAAAGTGCCTAGGCTTGTTTACTTTTTGAAATTGTGCTCAAAGTGGATCTCACGTTCGACTTGTTCACAGGCTTTTCCCCTCGACCGGCCCTGTACGGTTGACTCGATAAGATTCATAAATTAAACAAAGTTCTCTTAGCCTGAAGGTACCTATGAATAAGTCTGGCTTTGCTAATGGAGGCCGTTTTTTCGGCCATGGAGTATTGCGGTTCCTGCGGTGGGAGTCGATATCGCCTCTTCGCCTGCATGCAGGTGAGATTTACTGCGACGGCTGCTGAGCCTCAGTGGCTCTGAATCCAATCAGAGTTTCTCTC
>NW_015753886.1:0-505 GCF_001515625.1 Sinocyclocheilus rhinocerous
CATCCAGTTTGGGTTGAAATGTGGTGTCTGGTCAAAGTCCTACATAACAGAAATTAACATCAGAATGTTTAAAAATGCTTTCAAATGAGCAAAATGACTTTACAATAGCAACTTGAGCAGAACTGATCAAATCCATAAGCTCCATTTCAGCTTTACTCAATATATGATCTATAAATAAATGCTGTAGGTATTTTTTTCTGCTTTTACAGGCCATCATAACAGGTGAGATACATAAATCTAGCTTCCTGTCTGTTAAGTGGTTGTGGTGTTTGAAGGCACAGCCCCTGGCAGTAATCTTCATTAGGTAGGTGCCCTTATTCTGGTGTTTGTCGGGCTAAAATCTCCACAATTGCAATATGTTTCTCTTTCTGTTGAGTACAGCATTTTACTACTGACAACTAGATGCAAGGAGGAAGCAGAACAGACAGAACACATGAGAACAAGCACCTGAGGTCTGTAGGATGCCATTTCCCTTCTCTCCTTCTGTAGATTTTGCAGTTTATTC
>NW_015753887.1:0-505 GCF_001515625.1 Sinocyclocheilus rhinocerous
ATAGAGAAAGCCTCTGTGAAGACTGTCATTTTTGGGTGCAACATACATCAAATGGCCAGTGAATTGAGACTACATTAACTGTATGTGTTTATCTGTAGCTCAGCTGTAACATTTGTCTGACCCTGTTTGATGAAAGAGGTGAGTGAACATTCATTAGAAACAAGATAATGAAAGAGTGAATGCACCAGTCTTTAGTCTGAAATCTTGCACATTTTAGGATTTACTCCAAAGGCGTCTTTGCTAGGCATTCATGATCTAAGATTAAAAAGTACAGGTTACTGGTCGTTCAGAGTGTTTTCAGTCATCCACGCTGACCGATCTCTTATCACCACACCAGATAGCTTTTAAATAGTGCATAACAAAGCTAATTAGTGGTATTTTACTGAATATTATGATTGGTTTATGTCCTGAGATGACTATCCTTTTTTGAAAATGGCAACATCGCCAAGCATCACAATCGAAACACTTGAGTAGGATGAGAAACTGCTTGTTTTTCCATCAAAGC
>NW_015753888.1:0-505 GCF_001515625.1 Sinocyclocheilus rhinocerous
GTGTGACAGAAAAATATGTTTCAAAAGGACAACAGTCCTCTTCATAATCCCTGCCACGACGGGCCGCTTTTCACTCTTAATTCAGAATATTTATGAATGAATGAACCGTAAGTTGTGAATAAGAGGGTCTGGAGTTGGTTGTTTGGGGTCTGTGTGCGTTGGTTTGTGACTGACAGACTCTTGCTGTCTGAGATCATGGTTGACACTGACCCCCCTCGAAACTCTCAGTCCCACCACAAAATCTCTTTCTTCCCCTCTCTCTCTCTGTCTTTATCTCTGACAAACACACAGTCTTTCTCTCTCTGTTCTCACCCTGTTCGCTCTCTTGTGTTTTCTTTGTGTCTGTCTTACACACATGCACTTTCTTTATCTTTCCTTCGCACTCTCCCTCTGGTCTCTGCAGCTGTGACCCGGTGCCCCTTCCGCTCCGTCATTCTCAGTGTTGCTGTCAGAAAGCTCGCAGGAGGCCCGACAGAGATGTCAGGAAACAGATTCTGCCCGGAGC
>NW_015753889.1:0-505 GCF_001515625.1 Sinocyclocheilus rhinocerous
GAAGGAGTTCTGGACCTGCTTCATGTCCATCAGGAGGTGCTGCTATGACCCCCTAGCTAACCATTGCTGATTGGATATTCCTAACCATATTCTGACTTTAGAACCTATGTTGATTCTTTATACAATTGACCTCTGTCCCCCCAGCTTCAACGGTGCTGGTTGGGCAACAAAGGATGTCGGTCAGTGAAAGTGAGTGAGGGACCAGCAGAGAAGGGCCTGAGTTTGCTAGTACAGCAGGTATTAGGAAAACCACTGAACAAAACCGAGCAACTCTCCAACTGGGAACGCCGACCACTCCGGACCAGCCAACTCCGCTATGCAGGTAACGCACAATTCATGAGTGGTGGCATGGCATTTTTGAGCCTTGTCTCATTCTCTTTTTGTGACTATTTTCAGCCACTGATGCATACTGCCTGCTAGACATCTACCTTGTCCTCTCCCGGGACCCTAAGGCATTTGGTTTGCCAGAGGACCTCCGTTCCATTCCCTCAGCCCGACCAGCCAA
>NW_015753890.1:0-505 GCF_001515625.1 Sinocyclocheilus rhinocerous
CAGTTTGGCTTCAAAATCTCTGCGGTAGGGCGCTGGTGCCCGAGCTCTCTGAGTCCCTAAAAAGACAGTCACAAATCATCACCACAGATGTCAAATCTAGCTTACTATAAATATCAGTCATCAAGGAAAGACTGTCAAGGATCAGCAGGCCATCAAACAACTCGGAAAGAGTTCACCTTGAGAACAAACACACAAAAAGGGGAGATGATAATTCCTTGCATTACGTAAAAGACATATTTCAGGGCAAAGATTTTTGATAATGTTTCGGAGGACAGTTTTGTCTTCAATCATTTTTATCTGGTTTGTCCAAACATGCACAGCAGTCAAGTTCTACAAAAAAGACTAGTTAACAACGTTAGGACGGAAGGAAACGTGGCAGACAAAGGTTTGTATATTCACACACTACAAGTTTGGGGTCTGTAAATGTGCTGGGGCAGCTGGGTTGGGACAGTATTTAAGACTGGAGAGCGGCTGACCTGGAGAGCTCTCACCAGACAGACAGCAG
>NW_015753891.1:0-505 GCF_001515625.1 Sinocyclocheilus rhinocerous
GTATTCTGATCTTTCCCATGACTCCTACCGCAGCCTTGGCATGTCGACGTCATCGGCATCTGACGACATGTTCATGCAGAGAAGGATGGGCACCCCGTCTCAGGGCAAAGTGCAGGATTTCTTGGGAGTCATGCCCCTCATGTTTCCCCATGTGTGCTCCCTTTGTGATTATGATGTGCACTCTGTCATGGTGAGTAATTCAAGCCGCTTGCCTTCTGCACACACACTTCTTTCTTCTTGAGTCCTGCTTATTGAAGAAGACCCTCTTTAAACATCATTTGTTGCATTTAAATCAGCACCTCTTAGTTTTGCTTAGTATCAAATTGGAGTAAAAAAATTGGACATGAACTGTTGTTAGCTGTATTACTGACTTCTTGGTCTTTATGCTTGGCTCCAGTTAGGACAGTTAGCATGTAGAACTCTTTTCAGATCCATACCAGTACTCATTTGTTGCTCGTACTTATAGTCAGAAAGGGTAACTTGTCAAGCCTTGAATTGTTTAGAT
>NW_015753892.1:0-505 GCF_001515625.1 Sinocyclocheilus rhinocerous
GTCATCGGAGCTTCAGAAACTGAGGTTTGAGGATTTCAGTGAGTCAGAAACCGGAAGGCTTTTGAGACGTATCCAAAAAGAATCTGAGCCCAATGAAGGTAAACCGTTAGAGATTGTGTTCGGTGCGGCCCCATGTTTGCTGGCCCTCACGCAAAGTAGGAGGAAGCCGAGTCGTCTCTTTGTGAAGAACGGTGAGGGGCCACAGAGAGATGTGATTTTGAGGGTCTGTCAGGAGGCCGTCAGACGGGGCGTGCAGATACAGAGAGTCAGTAAGCAGACACTTGACAAGATGTGTGGCGGTAAGGTGCACCAGGGGTTGTGTCTGCAGGCAAGTCCTCTTGGGTTTATCACTGAGGAAAGACCGATGCCATCTCATGAGGTGAAGAACCACAAGGCATTATGGCTGGTTTTGGATGGAGTGCAGGATCCGATGAATCTTGGTGCCATTTTGCGGTCTGCGTATTTCCTGGGAGTGGATCGAATTGCCAGCAGCATTCATAACAGG
>NW_015753893.1:0-505 GCF_001515625.1 Sinocyclocheilus rhinocerous
TTTTTTTTTTTTTTTTTTTTTTGTAGAGTCGCTGGATGATTTGACATCTATGGTGGTGGAGCTTTTTGGAGAGGTCGAGAACAAGAACGTCCCTGTCCCAGAATTCCCATCACACCCTTTCCAGGAAGAACACCTGAAGGTAAGATCTAAACCCCCAGTCATGTGTCTTGCACCCTACACCCTAAACCTGCTCCTTGTTAGAGACATCTAATGGAAATGCTTCATCAGAACTGAACCTTTGGTATTATACACTACTGTTCAAAGTTTGAGGTCAGTAAAATGTAATGTTTTTCAAAGGAGTGTTTTCTGCTAAGCAAAGGTGCATTTATTTAATAAAAGAAATACAGTAAAATGGTAATATCGTGAAATATTATAATTGAAAGAACTTGAAAGTTTTCTATTTCTATTTTAAGATTTTAAAATGCAAATTATTTCTGTGATGGCAAAGCTTAATTTTCATCATCATTACTCCAGTCTTCAGTGTTACATGATCCTTCAGAAATCA
>NW_015753894.1:0-506 GCF_001515625.1 Sinocyclocheilus rhinocerous
AAAACAAAACAAAACAAAATAAAATAAAATAAAAAATAAATACATACATAAATGGTTTGTTTTGTTGTTTAAATACCAAATAATTCAACAATTTTATGACAAGCGAGCCATGTATTGTGACTCATCAAAAACACTGATATTTACAAATGAATAAATTAATCGATGTTTAAAAAAATGAATTCGATGTTTACTTTTAAAAACAGATTTAATATATTTTTGAAATTAATGATTAGGATTTGTACCATTCTCATGTATTCAAAGTGTAAGTAAAATGCGTTATAAGTTATTGCTTGATGGTTACACCACATGACATTTTTCAATTAAAGTTAAACGTTTCTTGAAAATTGTATGTTTTTTTTTTTTTTAAAGCACATGAAATATATATAAAAACTATTTCTAAGAACATAGCAAATGTGTTTTAAGTTTTCACTAGAATTTAAAAGATTTTGTCACTGATCCAAAAATATCTTCATGTCCCTTTTTATTCAATATAATTATTAACAGAC
>NW_015753895.1:0-506 GCF_001515625.1 Sinocyclocheilus rhinocerous
AAAAGATTTTTAGGACCATTAAGAATCTGTGGCATTGCCAGCAAATCTAAATAGTTATTGGTGTAATGCAGTAACAAACAAATAACAAATAATATTGTACATTGTATAAATATATGTATGTATGTATTTGTGTGTGTATAAATATAGATATAGATAGATAAAATTTAAAATATATTTTTCATATAATTATACTCATTTCTTTTCTATGGTGAGAAGATCCTTAATTGTCAAGAAAATAATGTCATAATGAAGAAAATCCTAAAAAAAAAAAAAAAGCTTTGTTTTCTTTGTGAAATATAATTTTAATACATCATTTTAATTAATACATTTTCAATATAAATTTAATTTGAATAATTTGTATTATATTTTATAATGTATATTATAAATGTAAATTATAAAGATAATATATTTTATACAATAGTTTCATAATTATTTATAATAAATATATAAGTATATATATATATATATACATACATTTAAATATAATTTAAAATAAATGTATTTAT
>NW_015753896.1:0-505 GCF_001515625.1 Sinocyclocheilus rhinocerous
TGAAAGATCTTATCAGCTAATTATGACATTTAGCCATAAGTTTTAAAGTTAAGATTCTGTACTCCGCCATTGTCAATCTCCTCCATGTATGTAATGCTGGTTTTCCTGTTTTTAAGAGCTACTGATGCAAGTGTTGAAGAAAGCTCTGTTTCTCTGAGTAAGAAGACTCTGTACTGTATCTCTTGCTTCTCACTTTCACAGACGCTACTCATGCGTTTTCCCACTCAATTTGTGCTGTTGCTCGGTTTACTCCTTCATTGTCTCCCTGCTCCACATTTACCTTCATCTGTCTTTCTCTTTCTCTGTTTTGTCAGAGAGATGGATGAGACAAGCGCACTGCAGTTATTCTGCAGGATTTGTAAGACTCAGCCCAACCAATCAGCAGTGAGCCATGCAGAAACCGTTTGTGAAAGAAGTCTCTTATGCTCACCAAGTCTAAATCATTTATTTGATCAAAAACACAGTAAAAACAGTGATATTGTGAAATATTATTACAATTTAAAAT
>NW_015753897.1:0-506 GCF_001515625.1 Sinocyclocheilus rhinocerous
AAATAACAGTAATTAAGACACATAAATTATAATAAATTATGTTCCACAGTGGGTGAAATGAAGGTTGTAATAAGCGTAAAATAAGCAGCGTGCTGCACATGAAACCAGAGATACTGCGGTGTAATGACATTAATTTCCAATGACATGGCATGAATCATTACCAGATTGAATAAATCAAACATTTTCTAATTGCAGGATGGTAATGCAACCACAAGTGAGAGTTCCCTTGAAAAAAAATATAAAATTTGTTCTTATTTACCTTGTTGTTCCAGGGACATATCAAAGAAATGTTGTGAATTCTTTCAAATGAAAGTTCATAATGACTGCAGGTGTTCTAAAGTCTAAAAAAACTAATGTGATGCATTCTTAAATTATTATTATTATAATTATTAAAGTCTTTAATATCATATGAAATCTATTCCTTTAAGCAGGATCTGCTGTTTTCAGATTAACACCCATTCTTACACTGTAAAAAATTGTGCCGTTAAATAACAGTAATTTACTGG
>NW_015753898.1:0-506 GCF_001515625.1 Sinocyclocheilus rhinocerous
TTATTAGTTGTTATCATTTGTTGAATACATCACTGCCTGCAACAAGTGAAATGAACCTATATATAGATGTATCTGTGGACATATTTTTTGTATACTGCCTGGTGTGATGATCCATGTCTCAACTTACCCTGTTCAACATTCTCCATGTTGTCTGGTTGTGAATTATGATACAGTCATACTAACAAGTCATACAAAAAAAAAATGTTGCTGAAATTTCATAATTTTTTTTCATGTTTCCAATGTAAAATAGTTAAACATTTTTGCAAACAAGTATAAATTTACAAATTAGGATTATCACAAGGTTTAAGCTTCGACTTGCACAGTGAAACCGAAAATCCCAGAACACCTGGATGATTGCAGCTACACAGATTTCAAAAAGTAGCGCAGATATGAACCAACAACCATTTCAATTATTTATTTTTACGCTCTTCTGTTACCTTTTAAGTTTTAAAACTGTCATGATCTGGCAATGAATGAAATAACATTCACCACCATATCAGTGGCCT
>NW_015753899.1:0-506 GCF_001515625.1 Sinocyclocheilus rhinocerous
AAAGACCTGCATGACAAAATTATACACAATTGTGAATAACAACATGTTCTTTCAGTGAGATTTTCAAAGGGCTCAAGTAACGTTTCAGGTTACACACACCAAAAAAGAAGCAAATTAACTACTCGTGCACAAAAAGGTTCTATTGCATTACCATTCAGATGGTATTCTGATATATACCATACTAAATGAATGGTATTTACATAATACTTACAGGTAATATGGAATTAGTATGGTCCAGTGAGAACTAATGCATCCTGATATGTTAAATGACCATTGCACTAAAACAAGTGTTTTAAACTCTGCCTTGTCTTTATGTACATCTTCAATAAAAAGTTGATACCTGAATGCAATATGAGATACATTAACTACCCCCTTGTGGCTGTAGGCCAGAACTACAGCATGTAAAATCCAGTATGTTCACCTGAATGAGATCTAGAATCCCCAGCTCGCTCTCTGATGAATCCACACAAAACACAAAGTACAGGGTGGCATAGTGTCTGTAGATC
>NW_015753900.1:0-506 GCF_001515625.1 Sinocyclocheilus rhinocerous
GACTTAAATTGGCAGCAGTCTAATAAACCTGCTGCTGTCTCTGTCATTAAATGGTGTATATGCCGAATGTCACCTGACCAAAGCGTAAAACAGGTCTCATCGCATCCGCTTGTCGGAGAAAGTGTTAACAGCAGTATGAACTGATGTTGATATCTATGGACTTTTAAGGTAATCAGCTAACCTAGCTAGTTGTTTAATTGTTGGTGTTTTATTCCATTTTAATTAGGACTGTCAACGTAAGGCGTTAATGCATGCGATTAATTCAAAAATCCTTAATGCATTAAAATAATTTAATGCAATTAACGCAAAATTACTGAAACACAGTTTCTATTCTAAACCTTTTATCCGATTTCACTTCTTTGTTTGCAATCAGATCATTTTAAACTACGGGAAAGTTTTCAGTCCAGTGATCCAGTATACAAATCCATTCAAGTCAAGTCACCTTTATTTGTTTAGCGCTTTATACAATACTGATTGTGTCAGAGCAGCTTTACAGTGTCAAACAG
>NW_015753901.1:0-506 GCF_001515625.1 Sinocyclocheilus rhinocerous
TCACGACTGACGTAACGTAGAACGTGACTGACTGAAAGGGAACCTAGTTTTTATTGACAACTTCTCTCTCTGCAACCGCTCTCCTCTCCTCCCACTCTCTTGTCTCCTCCTCCTGTCTGTCCTTACACGATTCCCCGGCATTACCGTATTATCGCAAATATCACACAGCGTTCATGCGTTAAGCACTCCATTTTCACTGGAAGGACACAACTATAGTGTGATGAGGGGTGAATGCAAACTAAAACGATGGGAAACCGTCCTGTATTGCTCCAGCAACATTATGTTAACTGCATTTAAGACAAAGAACTGCACAGATACAGATGTCATGACAATACATCAATAAATGCACACACCTTGTCCTCTGCTTCTGAGGTTTGCAGAACGCAGACTAAAAGACGGGGCGCAGCCGAAGCCTGCATCAGTTTTCATATGAGATTTAAAGGGGACTGAAGCGATCATGAATTAGTGTACAGATTACAGTTAATCACACATTTTTTAGTGGGGCT
>NW_015753902.1:0-506 GCF_001515625.1 Sinocyclocheilus rhinocerous
AACAGGGCCCACGGGTACAACCTGCACCGGGGCCCCGCAAACCCCGTATTCGTACTGCATATGCCTGCGAATACAGGACAAACAGTGTTCCATATGGCTTTTGTACGGAAGGCTTCTTTTATGCGTTAAATAAGGGACGATTCCGTATTATACCAAACTGTTTGCAACCCTATTGCCGACAGGAGGCCGGCAGAGACGGCTTAAAGGCCACATTCGGGCCAAGATTGTATGCTGTGGGCTGTCAGCCCAAATCCGACTATTTTTATAAATGTTTGGAATGTAAATAGTCCACACTGTGTATCATAAGTGTTACAATCCCATTTATGTGTTCCATGGCGCCCTTTAGTTTTTCATTTTATCTGCATTGGTTTTTATGGCAACGAGGTTGGATTAATTTGCCTATGCCAAAAATAAAATATCTCTTGCTCAGAGATGATCACCTAAGCAAATCAAGACTTCGCAAGGATGTGTGTATGTGGTGTGATTATATGGAGTGAGTGTAATGA
>NW_015753903.1:0-506 GCF_001515625.1 Sinocyclocheilus rhinocerous
AAAGAGCCCTCTCCACGACACAGGTTGTTGGAGGCAATGGCTGAAAGAATCCAGCTATTGTTGCATCCCTGTTGTGGAACACGTGGTTTCGGTGTATACTGACATCACAATCAGCACAGAAGAATGGTTGTGGTCGGCAGTCACGACAACGGACAGCAGCTGGACTGCTGCCACATTGTTGGCAGATCTGAGTTGTCACATTTTGTTGTGCCACCATGGTATTCACCAGACAGGTTCTCTCTTTCTCCCACCTCTCTGAGAGGAGACTTTTTCGAGTAGACCAGTCTGAGGAAGCTCGTGGTGGTGCTGGTGCCGTTTCCTGATCATCCAAGTCATCACCCTGTGAGTGGTTTAGCTCTTCAAGGAAAGTCTCTGTTAAAATAGTACATCATATTTAAAAACAATTTTCTACACTATCAAAGTGTGCAACATGGATGTTGTCGGTTATTCTGTCGCAAAAACATGTAATTTACATTCTAATTATTAGAATCTATAAACATAATGAA
>NW_015753904.1:0-506 GCF_001515625.1 Sinocyclocheilus rhinocerous
ATAAAGATAACCACACAACCGCATAGTCTTTGCTGCGAAGGTTTGCAGCACAGTGTGCAAGTGCACCTTTGTGAAAAAGAAGTGCACTTCAGCAAACTTTTAGAAAGAGGACTTATTATAGAGGTAATATGCTTTAAAATAATACTTAAGTGTGAACTGAATGTATTGTTTTCAGACACTGCATGTCATTTTTTTTTACAATTAAATTAAAATGTGTTATAGTTGAACTTGTCCTTTTTTGACCCACATAATTAGGACTTCAGAATAGTAATGATCAAGTTGCAATTTAATTCATTTAAAATATTAAATTAAATGTAATATCTAACAACACACTACAGTAAACATTATATTCAAGTACTTTACATGTGCTTTAGTACGTTAGTCAACAGTAAATCTAAATAAGTGTACTTGAAAGCATGACAAAAGATTATTAAAACAATGACTTAAAATGTACTTCGATGTTTTAATTTGACATTATTACAAAGTGCACTTTTTAAAAGTCTACT
>NW_015753905.1:0-506 GCF_001515625.1 Sinocyclocheilus rhinocerous
AATTACAATTCTATAATTATAATTCTATAATTAAAATTAAAATAAATAACAATCATAACTAGTTTCAGTATGTGCAAATAGTAATAGTGAGTGATGCTTGCCACTAATAAACAATTCTTTCACAAAGTAATAATATTGTTCATTAGCCTAACTGTAGGCAGTTTATGGGTTGCCAAGCAACATTATGATCAAAGATTATGCTGTAAACAAATAATTGTAGCAGCAGTATATAATTTAATGAATGTGCGGTCCGGTCACAGATGAGCTATTTTGTAATGGATTTAAATATGACCCATCCAAACACATCTGTTTTTCATTGTTTCTGTGAACAGCATATGATATTATGTGTAATCAAGCGTTAGATGGTATGTCTTTAAAATAATTTGTGCCTGTTGATGGGTAGAAGACTTATGAATTTTTATAAAAAGTTAGGACAGATTAAATAAGTTTATAGCTTTAGCAGATTTCTCCTCCGTTGTAATATTTTCAGCCTGATCTTTGCTTCA
>NW_015753906.1:0-506 GCF_001515625.1 Sinocyclocheilus rhinocerous
AACCCTTATTGTTGGTTCATCTCAGGTGGCTTGAAATGACAACATAAGAAGTGTTTAGTTGAAACATACAAGGGGATTTATAGTGTCAAGGAAATTCCATATTCATTATAGCAGTCAAAATGAGAGAGGAAGGAAGGAGGCAAAGAAAGGATGTAAAAAGATATGTGTATCCTGTAGTTCTGTTCATAATATGCAAAGAGTGATGAAAAACATGCTCTTCTGTTATAAGCTTTTGTTTGATACTTTGTGCTTTTACTATTTTAAAGGGGAAGATTTCTATACTATATCTCAACATATTACAATTGTATTTATTTACATATTTCTTTATTTATGCAATGTGTGGCCCATTTCATGGTTGTATTTTACTAAAATCTTGTCTCCCAAACTTCTTTACTCCAATCCATAAGATCTATATCACCATTTTGCTTTAGCACAGATATTTACATATTTATTTATTTATTTATACACAAATATTTATTTATTTGTACAGTGTGTGTGTGTGTTTG
>NW_015753907.1:0-506 GCF_001515625.1 Sinocyclocheilus rhinocerous
AATCTGCATTTCAACCTAAATTCGAGGTCATAATAAAATGGAGTCCGATTAGATAATAAAATGGAGTCAGATTTGAATTTAACCTAAATGTAATAACTTTGCAAGCTGAAAAGACCGAACACGCAAAAAACCTTCATCCACCACTGGATATCTCCATTGGTCCAATTCATGGACCTTACAAATGTTTTAGTAATACATTATCTTTTTATACATATATTTCAACAACTTTTGTCTGCTGGTTATATTTGTATAAGGAAAAAGTAATTTTATAATTTTTCTTTTAATATCTGAAAGCCATGTAAAGTTAGTTTGGTTTTTTGGGCTCTCTGTTTTAAATTTCTCACTAAAGCTTTTGAATTTAATTGAATTGAATAGAAAGCCTTTATTCTATCTGCATACAATTAAAACAAACATATAACCAGTTGTATCTGCATACAATTATAACAAACATATAACTACAGACAATACATGAGACTGTAGACTGTACAGTATAATATACACAAGAA
>NW_015753908.1:0-506 GCF_001515625.1 Sinocyclocheilus rhinocerous
CTAAAAGGTCGTTGAATAAAATTAATGTAGAAATTGATGTAAAAAATCAGAAATGCTGAAGCAAAGACAATTATTAAGCAAGCTGTTATTAAATCTTGGCAACACAAATGGGATATGGAGAAGACGGGTATTAAATCCATCTGTATAAAATCCAAAAGAAAGTAGGATTACAAAATAAGGAGACTGGAAGTGATTTTAAAAGAAGAGAAGAAGTAATAGTAGCAAGTTTAATATTAGGACATTCATCCTGAAATGGAAACTTGCATATAATCAGGAAACATTCTTCTGGATTATGTAGATCTTGTGGTGAAATTGTTTCCTGCATCTGTCTCTCTTTACTATATGCTCTCACTGTAATAAAATATGCTCAACTGTTTCAAAGTTACAAACAGAAGGTGCAAATAATATGACATTAGAGCTAATATTAGGTAATAGAAAATTCAGAAGAATGATATTAAGTTTCATCTAAAAAAAAATAGAATATTGTGGAAAAGTTCTTTTTTTTT